>NC_066876.1:34878436-35118436 GCF_022985175.1 Labeo rohita
TACTATGTCTTTATAAAGTTTTTGTTTTTCAAACACAATAAAATGTACAAATTTATGAATTCACAAATTCACAAACTCTTTTTCTCATTTCTCTTCCTCTTTCACATAATATATGTACTTGAAGTACCCCTGAGATTTAAAAATAAATATTTTAATAATAAACTATCACATTTGCATGTTCATGGTTCTCTGATGTTGTTTGTAGACACATGACATGCAGGTAAACAAATAAAATACTTCATTTTTTAAGTAAATGTTTCATTTTGATTGATTTTATAATGACTTACTTTAATTTAACATTTTTATGATTTAATTAATTATGAGCTTTCATTACACTCATAAACGCCCCCGCAGCTTGGGAAATCTTTTTAGTCTAATTAGTCTAATTAGTCTTTAGTCTAATCTATTAGACCAGTTTTTCAGTATTATTTATAGAATAGATGGGATGTTGAATTCTAAAGGATTATTTCACTTCCCCATGTCATCCAAGATGTTCATGTTTTTCTGTCTTCAGTCGAAAAGAAATTAAGATTTTTGAGGAAAACATTCTAGGATTTTTCTCCATATAATGGACTTCAACGGGCTTCAGTCAATGGGCTGAAGGTCCAAATCGCAGTTTCAATGCAGCTTCAAAAGGCTTTACACGATCCCAGTTGAGAAATAAGGGGTTTATCTAGCTAAATAATTAGACATTTTTTAAAAAAAAATTATATACTTTTTAACCACAAATGCTCGTCTTGCACTAGCATGACCTCATGCATACATAATTACGTACTCTTACGTTACGTACGCAGTGTTTACAAAGCGAACGTGCAAAGAAAGTCAAATGCCCTTTACAAAAAGAATAAAAACAATTTTCAGTTTTCACCCTACCCTACCTTTCTGAACACAGATGAAGAACTAACCGCACGTAACCGCTAGTGCAAGATGTGCATTTGTGCTTAAAAAGTATGTACTTTTTTTGTTTATTTCATTTTTATAAAATGACTGATTGTTTCACTACGTAAGACCCCCTCGGTTGGGATCATGTAGAGCTCTTTGAAGCTCCACTGAAACTAAAATTTGGACCTTCAACCTGTTGATCCCCATTGAAGTCCACTATATGGAGAAAAATCCCGGCATTTTTTCCTCAAAAACCTTAATTTCTTTCTGACTGAAAAAAGAAAGACCTGAACATCTTGGATGACATGGGGGTGAGTATTCTGTAGAAAAAAAGTACATTTTAGTATTAGACAGCAACTGTTCATTTTTGGGTTTTTTTCCCCATTTGATTTTGTCTTTGACATGGTGAATAAATCACTTCAGGAGAAACGTATAAATAAAAGCTTTCTTGTTGTTGACTATCCCTCATGGAGAGAAATCCATTTGCAGGCCCTTTATCGGAGAAATATGAATTAATGAATCTATATATCATTATCCACCGGAACCGGCTCGTAATTTTATGCTGAACGATTGCACACTTCATTATAATGCAAGAGCGGTGGTTTAAAAGTTGCCCGTCTGATAAATGAATCCACTTCACTGATAAAGCTCCATTTTCTCTGTCTGCTTTTTTAGGGTTCATCAGTCTTCAAACCAAACCAGCATGGCGGCTTCCCGACCAAATCTCTCCTGATTGAAGCCGCTCGCCTAAAATTTGAGTGACGCACTGAGAACTGCTCTTCAGCCAAAAATATCTCCTCAGCGTACGCCAAAGTGCTTTTAGCTTTGTCCTTGTTATCCGCTTTGCAACCTCAGTGACATCAGCCAACGCCACGCGGACTTTCAATGCGAATCCGGTTCTGGAGTGACCCTCGGCACCACGTGAACTGCTTCCAAGTGCTGCAGATGTGCACAAAAAGAACATCAAGAATGTGCAAAGAGAGATGCAGATTTGTAGAACGCTTCGACAACTTTGCACTGATGCATATCTAAGACGGATCGCTCATGCATCAAACCTAATGCCTGGAAACTACAGACAAACCTCTTTTGTACCTTAATAGATCACACAGATTGCAACAACGGTGATTGTGCCATTCTCATTGTTCTGTATGATGTTGCAGCTGCACATGGTTATGAACATGTCAAAACAACCCTTGAATTTATGACTTTATGACAAAAGAATCTGACATTCTCTGCAGTATAATATGTTTAGTTCCTCTTGTTTATTCCTTCACCCACAGCTATTTTCCACGAACATACATCATTAAAAGCCCATCTAGGAGAAAGGAGAAATGAGACACAACAGGTTAAATTTCATCACGTTCCCTCACTGTAATGTTGGAAATGGCCAAATGTTCTTGTACTGCGGCCAATGCAGTAGTGACTTTTTCAGCGTTTTCTTGGAGGGGATCCAATATTAAGGTGCAAAGCGAATTTACGCCGTTGCTGGATGCCCAAAATCAGACTTTATTAAATGCCTGGACGTCTTGAACAAATGATCCCCCTCAAAGACAACATGACCCTGGAGTCGTTCCCTGAAAACTGTAGCAACTGCAGCCAGGTTCTCAACCCCGAGCTGAACGTCATGAAGGCCGTTGTTCTAGGAATGGTGTTGGCCATCTTCATCATTTTTGGCGTTCTGGGCAACATCCTTGTTATCCTTTCAGTGGCTTGCCATCGTAATCTTCACACAGTTACGCATTACTTCATTGTGAACTTAGCAGTCGCGGATCTTCTGCTGAGCTCTACGGTTCTTCCGTTTTCTACCGTATTTGAGATGTTGGGTCGTTGGATCTTCGGACGGCCATTCTGTGATGTTTGGGCGGCAATGGACGTCTTGTGCTGTACGGCGTCCATTATGAGCTTGTGCGTGATTTCGGTGGACCGATATATTGGCGTTAGCTATCCTCTGCAGTACCCATCTATTGTAACAGAGCGGCGAGCGTTGCTCACACTTGTTGTTTTGTGGGCTCTGTCCATTACCATCTCAATCGGGCCTCTTTTTGGATGGAAGGAACCAGCGCCGATGGACGAATCCATATGCAAGATAACCGAGGAACCCGGTTATGCCATTTTCTCCGCATTAGGCTCCTTCTACCTCCCTCTAGTGGTGATTCTGTCGATGTATTGCCGGGTGTACGTGGTCGCGAGGAGGGAGACCCGAGGACTGATTAGCGGACAGAAAACGGAAAAGTCCGATCACACCGCCGAGGCGGTTACTTTGCGGATACATCGCGGGAACACGGCGGTGTCTGAGGACGAGGCCTTGCGCAACCGGACACACTTCGCACTGCGTCTGCTCAAGTTCTCCCGGGAGAAAAAGGCCGCTAAGACACTGGGAATCGTGGTTGGATGCTTCGTCCTTTGTTGGCTTCCGTTTTTCCTGGTTCTTCCGATCGGTAAGTGTTTTATTTTTACATTCGATTACATGCAAATACCAGATTTTGAGGTGAAGATATATTAGTCTGATGGAAACTTAAGGCAAAAATGATCATTATATATTTTTTTCTTTTTTTTTTTTGAGAATGATGTTTGTACTTTATCTGCTTTTTTTTAAAAAAAAAAATGTCATTAAAATTTAGTGTCACACCAATGACACATTTAAATAATTTATATTTGAAAAAGTATGTGTAAATGATTAACTTTTTTTTTTTTTTGAATAATTACCATGTGCACAATTTGAAAAGCCTCTTCTTCCTCCCACTTTAGTTTTCCACAGATTTTTGAATTTTTTAAAGAGCATATGGCTTTTTAAAGTGTCCTAATATTGTGGTGGAGTCCCCTACAACAGGTTTAAATGCATCTAAGATCAGAAAACATTGTAATTTGTCAATGATTTCAAAACGGCTTGTTCTAATCAGTTCTGAGCGTAATGTCTGTAAACCCCTCCCTTCCATACGCCTACTCTGCTCTGACTGGTCATCTGGCCAAGCCTGTTGTGATTGGCACAGAAAGGAGTACATGAGCAAGTTAGCGTGCGCTACTATCTGTGTTGCCAAGTCCATGGTTGTTTTTAATGTCGCGGGTCAAAGTGACCTCAATAATGTCATATTTACCCCCTGGAATGCAAATTTACCAGGGGAACCCTAAAAAGCATGTATTTTACACCCCTGAATGCATTTTTTTAATGGGTGACCCCCCTCAAAATGCCCTAGTTTTGAGTAGCAAATGGGTTGGTTTTGTTGTGAAAACCTGGCAACCCTGAGCAGCATGCACCTTTACATAAAACGATAATAAGGTGATCCAATCCGTTCTTAAAATAATGATATAAAAACATTTTGTTTAACACTTATGCATGCAAATCATGCCCACAGCTAATGTTTAGCTGCTAAACTGTAAACACTAAAGAAAACAATAACGATGGATATGTTATCTGAGTGCTAACATGACTAACTGATGAAACAACAGAGTTTGATATTTTGAGCATATCAATCGTACTTACAGGTTGTGGTTTGGAGACGCTTGTTGGTCCAAATAAAGAAAGTATTGACTTATCTTTCACGGTCAAGCGTTTAGCAAATCTGCCGTTGAACTCTCCAAGAGTAGAGAAGCAGTCTTCGGTAAAAGGTTTAAATTATATTGCTGTGGTATCGTGGAAAAAAAAGAATTTGAACCACTGATTCTTCACAATCATCATTTTTTGTCAATGAAAATAAAACAAACTTGCTTTCAAAGCAAGAAATCAGCTCCAGAAATCATTTCCTGATCATTTACTCACCCCTTGTCATCCAAGATGTCCATGTCTTTCTTTCTTCAGTCAAAAAGAAATTAAGTTTTCTGAGGAAAACATTCCAGGATTTTTTTTCCTCCATATAGTGGACTTCAATAGGGATCAACGGGTTGAAGGTCCAAATTGCAGTTTTAACGCAGCTTCAAAAGGCTCTACATGATCCCAGCTGAGGAATAATGGTCTTATCGAGCTAAACGACCGGACACTTTCTAAAGAAAAATAAACATTTATACACTTTTTGCTTTTCTAGCACTAGCTCAACTTCACACATTAGTAATCACACTGAAAAGGTCACACATGACGTAGATGGAAGTACCGACCCGGTGTTTACAAAGCAAATGTGCAAAGAATTAAGTCAAATGCCCTTTACAAAAAAAAGGTAAAAGAGTTTTTTGTCCTACCCTACCTTTTTGAACCGAAGTACATGGATGAAGGACTAACCGTGCATGACCTTTCCAATGAGATTATGTAATGCATGACATGGGGGTGAGTTAATTATCAGTAAACTAATTCTTCAACACTGGTAACACAAATGACAATTTAATTATTCATATTTTAATATATAATATTTTAATGTGTTTGTATATAATTTTAGAAAATTCCTTTTTTAATACATTTATAATTTGATATTTATTTATGTTAATATATATATATATATATATATATATATATATATACACATACATATATATATATATATATATATATATATATATATATATATATATATATATATATATATATATATATACATATATATATATATATATATATATATAATATAAAACAGTTAACAGTTAAATGCAATCTTTAGCTAAATAAAATACATTTCAATTAAAACTAAATAAAATCCAAATAAATTATTATTTTATTATTATTTTTATACTGCATATTATAATGTTTTGTTTTGTTACTTACATTTTAAATTATTTTAACAAAACAGTGTAGAATTTTAATATCTGCTGTAAAATGTACACTAAATTACAAATAATAATATATATATTTACAATAATACAAATAATTTATATATATATACACTTTTTTTAAGCAGTTTACATGTTAGGTAGAATGAGTCTTTTTATATGGAGTTTTTCTTCACTATTTGTTAATGTCTGTCACCATATTTTGCAAATGACTCTCAGATGAGCCATTCACCTATTTGGCAAAAGCATTGACTGATATGTTTTTTGTTTGTTTTTTTCAGTCTAGAACATGCATTGATTTAGTGTGACTGTATTGCTAATTTTGCATGTGTTACTGAAGTGTAAACTTGGCAAAGTTAAGGAGATGTTGACCTTTCCCCATTCAGATCGATAGGAATTGTACCGAGTACTGCATTTTCAAGACAGCCACCAAGTGAACCAGTTTACCTCCAAAAGGACTTTTTTTAAGTGGACATTGTGGTTTAGAAGACTGAAAATCATTATAAGAGAAAGAGTGATTCTCTTTGCAGCGTGTGAAAAATCTGTATGTGATTTCCTTGACAGAAATGGGGCCATGGGCATTTTTTGGTTTCCTGTTTGATGCTCAGAAATTTTTCCAAGTGCTAGAAAATGGGAAAATAATTACCTCAAGTGGGTCAAATGCTGCCATGTGGAGAATCAAGAAGATTGGTAAAACATCCACGTAGTCCACGTAGGACTCGGCTGTTAGTATTTTAGCGATCATGTAAACAGGTCGAAAGAGTCAACTCAGCAAATCTTGTAGTGCAGCAGAAGTGTTTGTTGTGCCAATGGTTTAAAGGATGTTTGTTTAAACCTTCATTTAGAGCATTCTCTCAGACAACAGGGTCACGGGTGTTTACGCAGTATGTTTGGCTTCAGAAATGAGTTTCACAGAGAGTCAGAACCATCTGTAATTCCCTTAATGCACAGTGGAGCTTCTCGGGTTCCCCAGATATGCATTTTAGCTGTTATTATATTTCCCACCCCTGCATCAGGGCTCTAGCGAGACCTTTCGGTTCAAGGTCACTCAGAGTTAAACCACATAATAGACTCTATTCGGTCTCAAAAAAGAGAAAGAATTCAGTAAACTGTATCATTGGAAAGCCAACGCAAACAAATAGCACTGTCTGATGAATCTGCGGTGAACGTGGGAGAACGTTTAATCAGAAGAACATGATTGTGAATCTGCATGGAGATTTATAAGACACACGATTTGCACGATATTGAATCGCTTACTAATTAACTGGCATTAAATTGCATATAATAGAGTGTTTAATAAAGCTCAGGGGATTCAATGACCTTATCAGTATGACTCAGTCTGAGACAAAACAGCACACGCTCGCTCCTTGTTTAGTAACAGTGAAATCTAAAACACTGCATTGAATAGGAAAGTTGTTCGTTTAATGTTACGCCGGTCAATGCTAATCTATTTTTGCATGTATGACATCTTGTTGTAAAGCTGAGAGATGTTTTCGCTGTTTAATCTATGCTTAGTAAAAACAACAGGTTAATTGTTTTCCCAGTAAACTAATTACATGCTATTTTCCATCACATAAACCATTGGACGCCTGAAGCCAAAATCCTTCATATGGATGCTGTGTGGTATAATATCGAGGGGATTTCGCTGACAAATGTGGGTATTAGGATGAAGAATTTGCCCTTCGGACAGACATTCTTCTCTGTAAATCTTCCCTCAATGCTTCCAATACAGTAGCAGCAGAGAAGAGAGAATCACTTTAATGCTTGGTTGATTCTTAGGAACATCCTCTGCATTAAAGTCACTATCATAATACTGCATAAACACACCGGCTTACCTAAAGACGCACAGAACACAGCCATTTGCAGCCAAAGAAAACAGTTCTTTAGAGGCAATCCGTACAAAAAATAATCATTTTTAAACAGTAAACAGTTAAATTATTATTATTGTACATACTTAAGAGTTAGGGATCGTTCTGAAGACTTGAGGGTCTTTATGAAAGACAGTAAGCAAGCAACAGTGCACTCACATTTAATTCAGAAAATGTTAAATTCTTAAATTAAATGATTTACTGGTTCATTATATAATGCTATATATCTATAGATGTGACCATGGACCACTTTTTGAAACTGAGATTAATACATCATCTGAAAGCTGAATAGATGAGCTGTCAGGAGAGGACAATATGTGGGTGAGATACAACTAGAAAATCTGGAATCTGAAGGTGCAAAAAATCAAAATGTTGAGAAAATTGCCTTTAAAGTTGTCCAAATACAGTTCTTAAATGCATATTACTAATCGAAAATTAAGTTTTGATATATTTGCGGTAGGAAATTTACAAAATATCTTCATGGAACATGATCTTTACTTAATATCCTAATGATTTTTGGCATAAAAGAAAATTGATAATTTTGACCCATACAATGTATTTTTGGCTATTGCTACAAACATACATACATATGTATGTATATATATATATATGTATATATATATATATATATACAGCTCTCTCTCTCTCTATATATATATATACATATAAAATCATGATTAATATATTATTTAAAAATATATATTTTTAATTGCTTCCTCTATTTTTATACTTTCATAGTATGCATAGTCTTTAAAAACATTTTTTCTTATGCTGCACATTATGTTTTGATGCCTAAATTCACTTGTAGCATTTAAAGCAATATTTAAATTAAGCTTTTTTTACTTTTAATTTTTAAATTATTTTGACAAAATAGTGTAGAATTTTGTCATAATTGTAGTCGTAATTGTCATAATTGTAGAATCACTGAAAAAATGTGGTGTTAAAACAAACATGAAATTATCAAAAACAGACATATTTTTTTTTATATATAAAATTGACAAACACTCAACAACATTACTATTATATTTTCTATTCTATGTACAATGAAATCAAAGTTAAAAATTCCAGTTCATAAATCAGTAAAAAGCATTTTCATTACTTGAAATAAAATGAAATATAAAAAAAAAATGCTAAAAGAAAAGTACGTAAAAAACTTAATGAAACATAAAAACAGACATGAAAACAAAAATGACTAAAAATGGCACTATTCTATTTGCAATAAAATACAAAGAAATGGCAAATAACAGAATTAAACATGAAATCATAAAGTAGAAATAGTACTTTCTTGTAAAATGTATATTTATGAGTATTTAGTTTTAATATTTATTATTTAATTATATTTCTCTATTTTTATACTATGCAAAGTCTTTAAAAACAGTTAAATGCAGTCTTTAGCTAAATAAAATATATTTAAATTAAAACTATAAATTATTGGTATTATTTTTATGCTGCATATTTGAATGTTTTGATGGCTAAATTCACTTGTAGCATTTAAAGCAATATTTAAATTTCATTTTTTTTTTTACTTTTAATTTTTAATTATTTTGATAGGATTTTATTAATTGGAATATCTATGCATCACTGAAAACAATCTGGTGTTAAAACAGTTTAAACAGAAATCTTACAATAAATTATAAAGAAATGGAAAGTAACACAAAGAACTTTATATGAAATCTTGAAGTACAAATAGCATTTTATTGTAAAATATATTCTAATAACTTTTATTCAACGTTGAACATTCATTTTTACAGTGAAAAAAAGGTTTGTAAATCCGTAAAAAGCATTTTCATAACATTAACTGAAATTAAATATTAAAAAAAAATGCTGGAAATGCCTAATTTTGGTTAAGCATACGTTCTAAAATAAACTAAAACAAAAATCTAAAACTTAAAAAACCAAAAATTAAATAAGACACAAAACCAAAAATTAAATAAATATGACAAACACTCAACAAAAGTACTATTTTATTTTCTATTCTATTTAAAATAAATTACAAAAAAATTAAGTTAAATTTAAATAAATAAAGAAAATAAATATTCTGAAGCACTTCACCCAGAAACGACAATAAATTACAAAGAAATGAAAGTAATTAAACGTCATTTTGGAATAGAAAGATTGAAATTGTATTTTTTTTGTATAACATAATTCAGCACACTTCAAAAAGAATTTTCTACAGTGTAAAAACTCTACAGTAATAAATAAATAAAAGTTTTTGAAGCATTTTGTTAAAGAGATGTGAATTTGTGATGATTTACATTAGGAACATTAACTGCTGCAATGGTATTCTGGCAGAAATTGCTTTTACTGTAAATTTAGTTAACTTAGTATCTTGCATGCATTAGTTTGGTGGATCAGTAGCCGTTCAGGACGTTTGCTGTCACCTGTATCCGAGTCTGTTAGTATGTGAACACGTTCTCTTATATTTCATGAGTCGTGAGCTCCGTGTGTAATCTATTTCCAGGCAAACCTGCATCAGACAGGCATGAATTGCATGACCAAACCCCTGCATGTATTTGAGGGAGAACACGGTCGCAGCGTGACATATGCATGAGCCCTCCGTGAATCTTTAACGTTTAATTCATGTCTGAAATTCTCACGTGGCATAAACGCTCTCTTTTCTCTGATCATTTACTCAGACAAGGAACCACGGGAAATGAGGCGGGAGGTACCAGACTGCTCGGGCTGAAAGAAATGAAATTGAAAAGGAGCTCAGTCATCCTGTATTTTTGGAAGCGTTTGCAGACTGGATGCGTAAATAGTGTAAAATGCAGTAGGGATCCGCGAGGCTTTAATAAATAATGGGCATCAATATCTGGGGTGGTTAATATTACATTAGAGCTAATATTAAAGAGCAGCGGGCTTGACATTAAGAAAAGCACACACAAACGTTTTTATGTCTACAAGGTTTTGAGAGCAGTCGAGTCATTCTCAGACAAAGACACTTTGTCCCCATGTGTCCCCATGACTTGCACTGAGATAATGAACAGGCTGCTAAAATAAGTCACATTATTTGACAGATTTAATTTCAGTAATGTGAAAGTTGTGAATCTGTAAAATAATACAATTATTTTTAAATGAGTGTTACAGGAATATCAGCACTTTGCATCATCTTATTTATTTTATGCTTTTATTAAAATGCATTTTTTTCATCTTTATTTTATGCTATTATAATCATTATTATCAACTAAAACTTTTTTCATTTTAATTTGTAAAGTAATTTTTAGTAATTTTGTTGAGTGTTCTTGTCATTTTTATTGCTTTTTTGTTTTTGTCTATATATCTTTCAATTTTATTTTGTTTACGTTTATTTAAGTACTTAAACATCTTTTTTGTCATTTTATTTTAAGTAATGAAAATGCTTTTTATGGATTTAGTTTTAGTTGATGATGATTGTCATAGCATAAAAACGCATTTTAATAAAATTGCAATTTCTAATATTGGTTTCCTGTTTTTTTCAGGATATTTGATAAATAAAAAGATTTTACAGTGTTTATTCAAAATAATTTTGTTATTTTGTTTTACAATATACGCTACTATTCAAAAGTTTGGGGTATGTACATTTTCTTTCTTTCTTTCTTTTTAAGAAATAATACTTTTATTCAACAAGGATGTGTTCAATTGATAAAAAGTGACAGTAAAGACTTATTGTTAGAAATGATTTATATATTGAATAAATGCTGTTCTTTTTAATTTTCTGTTTCTCAAAAAATCCTGATAAAATATTAAGCAGCACAACTGTTTCTTATTATAAATCAGCATATTGGAATGATTTCTGAAGGAAAAATTCAGCGCTGCATCACAGAAATAAATTTGATTTTAAAGTATATGAAAATATGAAACCAATTTTAGAAATTGCAATAATATTTCACAATATTACATTTTTTTCTGTATTTTTTTGCTTTTATTAAAATGCTTTTTTCACCTTTGTTTTATGCTTTGACAGTCATTATCATCAACTAAAACTAAATCCATAAAAAGCATTTTCATTAATAAAATGGCAAAAAATGAAAATGTCACATCAATTGTTTCGTAAGTACTTAAACTTAGTTACTAAAAATTACTTTACCAATTAAAATAAAAAAAGATAATTTAGTTTAAAATATTAACAAAAACTCTCACTTTCTGTTTGTCTGACATTTCAATTAAGATCTTTGAAACTTCATATTTATATTTTACATTTATATTATATATTTATATGTTTATTTATATTATTTCCATATTTGTTATATATTTTATATTTATATTTCATATTTGTGGGTGTAAGATTGTAAGTTTTCATAACTAAGACAAGTTATTCTTACACTCAATCGTACTCTAATATGCTGATTTATTATCAGTGCTGGATATAGTTGTGCTGCTTAAAGGAGAAGTCCACTTCCAAAACAAAGATTCACGTATAATGTACTCACCCCCCTTGTCATCCAAGATGTTCATGTCTTTCTTTCTTCAGTTGTAAAGAAATTATGTTTTTTGAGGAAAACATTTCAGCATTTTTCTCCATATAATGGACTGATATGGTGCCCCGAGTTTGAACTTCCAAAATGCAGTTTAAATGCGGCTTCAAACGTTCCCAAATGCGGTTGTAAACGATCCCAGCTGAAGAAGAATGGTCTTATCTAGCGTAATGATCGGTTATTTTAATACAAACAATACAATTTATATACTTTTTGAAGTCAAACGCTAGTCTTGTCTTACTCTGCCTGGACTGTTTAAGTTGCGGTTCACGACAAGTTACGTCGAAAAACTCCCGTCTCATGTTCTCCCTCAACTTCAACGAAATCGTCCTGTATCGCTGTTTTACCTTTTTTGTTAAAGTGCCCCTATTATGCCATTTTAAAGGTTGCTAATATTGTTTTAATAGACTCCCAAAACAGGTTTACATGTATGCAAGGTCAAAAAACACTTCAGTTTTCTCCAAAAATAGATTTAATTTTACCCCATTTCTAAATGATTCCTAAACGACTCGTGCGAAGCAGTTCGAAGAATCAGTCTCTCTAAACCCCTCCTTTCCGTGAGCCCTCACTGCTGTGATTGGTCAGATGGCGCAGTCCTTTATGATTGGTCTACCGCGTACGGCGTGTCGGAAAAAAAGAAATGCCCATTGCCATAACTGACTGACAGCCCTGGAGACTTGTCAATACATAGAAAAGATGGCATCGATTTTACGATGGTTTCTGCACTTTGGTCGATGCAGAAACAAGCCGTCCTTGCAGGGCGGAAGAAATTGAAACGAATGGGTTTCATAGCACAGCGCTTTCCGCATTCAGTGTGAAAGCCGCTTTGTGCGCCATCCTTTATCATTACTCCAACTAATGAGACAGACAGACAGTCAAGCTGCATCAATCACAAATTGTCAGACTACAGTGGGTCCACAGCTGAACAACAGAACTACAGAAGCGTGATTTAGCCAGTTAGCATGACATGTGCAGGGTTGTTACACAACATAACATACACAACTACGTATTTTGAACGATCGCTAGAAAATACAGTCTTTGTAGATTCATCATCTTTTGGAAGTCAATATAAAACAATTTCACTCACAGCGTAGGATACAGCGTCTTCTGTATAATGTACGTGTAAATTTCCATGTGACGTAAACCACATGAAAATTTTACTGTTTGTGGGTGGGCAAGTTGTTCGCGACGTAGAACGTGGGTGGACATTATGCAAATGTGTTACTTCATGACATATGGCCGTAACAGAAAAAGAATTGAATTCCTGACGACTCGTTCAGGCAAATGTGAGCCGACTTTTTTTTTGATAGACAATAACTTTATTTATCATGCACTGTCGGCTTCACAACTTTGCAGATAGTTTATGTTCACATACAGCTACATGACACACTGCATGAAAGATCATATTTGAAAAGGCATAATAGGAGCACTTTAAGGGTGTTTGATCTTTTTTTGCATGTTCACTTTGCAAAGACGGGGTCAGTACTTCTGCAGCGATGTAGGATGATTTCGAAATGATTTGTGAAGTTGAGCGAGAAAATAAGATTTTTCGACATACCCTAACTGTCTTGAGTCAGAATACACAGAGTTCAGAAAGAGCAAGACAAGTGTTTGAGATATAAGTATAGAAATTGTATTATTTTTATGAAAATAACCGATCGTTTCACTAGATAAGACCCTTCTTCCTCGGCTGGGATTGTTTACAACTGCATTTGGGATCGTTTGAAGCCGCATTTAAACTGCATTTGGAAGTTCAAAATTGGGGCACCATATCAGTCCATTATATGGCAATGTTTTCCTCAAAAAACAATTTCTTACGACTGAAGAAATAAAGACTTGAACATCTTGGATGACAAGGGGGTGAATACATTATATGTGAATCTTTGTTTTGGAAAGATTTCTATTTTGAATAAATGCTGTTCTTTTTAACCTTTTATTCATTAAATAATCCTAAAACTCAGGATCACAGGTTCCAAAAAAATATTAAACAGCACAACTGTTTCCAACATTGATAATAAGCGTAATCAGCATATTAGAATGATTTCTGAAGAATCATGTGACACTGAACACTGGTGTAATGGCTGGTGAATATTCAGCTTTGCATCACAGAAATAAATTATATTTTAAAGTATATTAAAGTAGAAAACTGTTATTTTAAATTGCAATAATATTTCACAAAATTAGTCTTTTTTCTGTATAAATGGAACTATGATGAGCATAAGAAACTTATTTAAACAACTTACTGATCCCAACTGCAGTGTATCCACCTTATTTTTCAATGCGGAAGTAAGTTAGTGATAGACATCCGGTTCATAATCCACCATAGGGAAATAACGAGAAGAATATCGAAGTGCAGTAAACGGTAAAACAGTAAAACTGTTTGCACTACAAACAGTGTGTTCATAATTAAGATAATACAATAAAATAATATGGTAAGACACACCAGTTTGCAGTATCAAGCAGCAAAACGAGCTTTTTGTGCAGCTAAAAATAGCTGGAAGTGGATGAGACCGGAAGCCAGACAAAAAAATGTACAAATGGCTGCACCCACTCTTATGGGAAAAATAAGGTGGATAAAGGAGAATCATAATCTTGTAATCCATAAAAAAGCAACTGTAATTCAATTATATGATAGATCATTTTAAAATGTAATATACTCAAATTACGTACTTGATTTTTGTAAAATAATCCAGAGTACATGTGATCAGTTACTACCCAGCTTTGTTAATCACGTATTTAGATATTTAGTATTGAAGGGTAATGGTTTAAAAATTGGCCATTGAAAACCTATTTTTGTTGGCTGCTAATATGAATATTAGTTCCTTCTTTTGCGGTTCCCAGTGTCTGTGTCGGTCCTTTGGGTCTGATGACTTAAGCCCAGCTTTTCAAATGAAAATGGGGAAAAGCAGAAATTTCCAGGCACAAAAGTCACAGTTTCCTGAGAACATCCTGGTCACTTTCTGTACTGTCCGTAACGCACGATTGTGTCAGAGGTCTTCGTGTGTTTACAGTAATTTACGATGACACTAGACGACACTCAGCGGCCCTTTCTAATGATGACTAACAGAAGATCCGGCAGTCAAGGACGCTGTTATACATATGCAATGTGATGCTTCAGCAGGATCTGCTGGCTTGATTTAGCATCAGACGTATGGTTGTTTATTTCCGTCCTCTAAGCCTCGTAAACGGGCTTTAAACCACACCTCGGTGCGCCGAGGACATAACCTTTAATGGAATCTGACCTGATAAACACTCACTTTCATTGCTTAGCCTTTTTACGGGAGCCGTTTGCCACGGATGCGCAGAAAGACTCAGGGTTTGACTCGCGCAGACACGCTTTCCTAGCAGAAGACGCTTCTGAGGTTCAGTCATTATCATTATGGGCTTGGACGAAATTGCTTTTGTTTTTTCATTTTGATTTCTTTTTACGCGTCATTTAGTTGGATCCTATATTTATATCTCTGCACACATCGCCCGGGATAGAGTGGAACATCAGTCATTTATTGTTTCCATTTTTATATTGTTCTCTCTTTATACATTAAAACATGTTGTGAATTCTGATAAAAACAGTTTTGAGGATGAGTCGTGACCATCAGCAGCTGGATCTATCTCATAAGACTAGTCAAGAACATAACCAGGTTATAGTTCACTAATTCTTTCTATTAATATAGAAACTAGAACTTTATTTAGGACCATTAACTAAATGATTTAAACGTGTTTAATTGTCATGAAAATAATGTTGAAATAAAGCATTTCTAGGGTATATTTTACTCCAAAATCAAAGCAACAAAATTGATACAAATAAATAAATATATGTACATTCAGATAAATGTTTGTTTATTTATTTATTTAAATGGAGTGCTATGATTGCAATTTGTGGTTAACAATGTTTTTATTTGCCATGAAAAAATGTGAACAAATATGAAAAAAATATGATGTCAGGTTTCTATATTTCCAGTTTATATTTCACTTCAAAACCAAAATAAGTAGTTTATATATAAGTTTATATTTATTTTTAAATAAATTACAAATAATAAAGACAAGTACATTTTAATTAAATATTTTGTATTATAGTTATTATGCAATATTATGACAACAATCTGTGGCTAAAATATGTTTAATTAGCATTAAAACATTAGTTTTGCAGGTTATATTTTACTACAAATTTTTTTTTAAAATAAATGTTTGTATAATGTGTTTAACTGTCATGAAAATAATGTCAAAATATTTTCTGTAAATACTGTAAAGTATTTTTTTAAATATTTCTTTACTTATTTATAAATAAATAAATAAATATTTCTTTATATTTTTTTTTATTTTATATTTATTCCAGGTTTTATTTCACTCCGAAATCAAAATTAGTAGATTTTTATTTTTTTTAAATAAATGTTTATATTTATTTTAAAATAAATTACTATGATTACAATTTGTGGTTAAAAATGTATTTAATTGTCATTAAAATAAGGTATTTCCAGGTTATATTTCACTACAAAAATCAAAATAAGTACTTTTTTTTTTAATAAATAAGTTTATATTTATTTTTAAATAAATTACAAATATAATAGTTTACAGACAATTACATTTTTAAATAAATATTTTGTATTATATTTATTATGGCTTACTATGACAACAATTTGTGACCAAAATATGAGTAATTTATTCTAAAATGACTATATTACAATTTGTGCTTGAAATGTTTTTAGCTGATTTTACTATAAAATCAAAACAAGGCATTTTTTTAAAATAAATGTTTTATTTATTTAAAAATAGATTACAAATATATTTTAAAATTACATTTTTGTTTATAATTATTTTAAAATAAATTTCTGTGATTACAATTTGTGGTTAAAAATGTCATGAAAATAATGTCAAAATAAAGTATTTCCAGGTTTTTCATGTATTTTTCAGGTTATATTTCACTCCAAAATCAAAATAAGTACATTTTAATTAATATTTATATTAATCTTTATATAAATTACAAATACATTTTAGACAACAGACAATTTATTAACAAATATTTTGTATTACAGTTATTATGCATTACTATGGTGACAATTTGTGGCTAAAATATGTGTAATTGCCATGAAAATATTTTCAAAATAAAGTATTTCCAAGGTTAAAATGTGTTTAATTGGGAGTTTTTTAATAAATAAATGATTGAGAGTATTATGGATGAATAAAATGTACATACAAATAGATTTGTTTTGTATTACAGTCATGATGCATTACTATGAAGACAATTTGTGCTTAAAAATGTGAAATGAAAATAATGCCACAAAGCCAAAAATGTTAATGGTTCTAAAAAAGGCAGGTCCTTTTCATTTCAGGCTGAAAAATGACCTGGTGACCGTAACTGTAGGAGACTAAAGCTCAGTCTACCCTCCTCCTCTGGATAGCCTGAAGAAACTAATGATTAAAGTGTGTCGTTTAGAGACTATTCCCACAGCCCTGTCTGTCAGTCTCTGGCTCTCCTTTATCTTGTGTGTGTAAAAGCCCCTCTAGACTCGCTCTTAAAGTGTGCTACGAGACAACTCCAGCTTTCAGCTCTTAAGACAGATGCTGCGTCTCAAGGCCAGGTGGTTTTGCTAGACACTTTAATTCTTTTAATGGTACGACCAGCGTGGTATTAGAAAAATCCAGTGGGTGTGTGAACGGTTAAATATATCGATGTGGTTCTCCTGTGCCTCTGTCCTTTATAACGCAGAACATTTCCGTTCCTCCGAAAGGTCCTCTGATCACATTGAGACGGATTTATGACGGCAATTTGAATAAAACTATTAACCTTGATTAACGGAGGAACGTTCCAGTGTGAGATCAGATCAGATGCTATAAAAAGACTTGGCTGGCATTGTGATGCATGACGTAGTTATCCATCCAGGCAGCGACGGCGGCGACGAGAACGATGCTTTCAAAAGCATTCACACGTTTTTCTCTTTCACAGACATAACCTTTTTCATTTTCTGCACCTTATCTGTTCATTTCAGGTCCCATTAATCATTCCCATTGCATGACGCAGATGAGTCTTCAATCTTTTTCATAGAGAGAATGAAATGGCTGAAAAACATCTGTTTAACTGTCTGTAATTCCCAAAGCCTGGACTTCACTTGTTGATTGAGAACTCCATAATATCCAAATGAATGTACAGCATATTCAGTGATCACATGCATTACATGCATATTTTTATACGTGTCTTAATAAACACACAATGTCTAGAGTCATATAAACACCTAAATCCTTTCTTTTCATGTTGCATGAAAACTTATCTTTTTTTGAGAGTTCATTCTTTGTGTGCATGTCAGTTTACGTTTGATATCAGGACTGCAGGATAAAATAATCAATAATCATGTAAAAAGATTTTTGCATTGGAGTTTATTGATTTGAGATTGATACCGATCCTATTTGCTTTTATACTCATTACTAATTTTATTGTGAATGATTTTTTTGGATATGTATGCAGTATAAAAGAAAATATTTGGTGAAGTGGTCGACCAATATATTTAGTAAAAAACCCATGCTTTATATATTGTTTTATAAATATTTAAAAAATAAAATTTAAAATTTAAAAATAAGAAGTTTCTATACGTATTTTTAGATTTAGGTTTTTATGTAATTGTTACACTGTTTTACTGAAAAATGTGTTCTAAATAATTTTATATATAAATACTTAATATATATAAAATTAACATAAATATTTACAAGGTGTGTTTTTTTTTTTTTTGTTAAATTTTGTAAATATTGTATACATAATATAATAATTTACAAAATTTAAATTAAAAAATAGTCATTTTTACACACATATACATATAATAAATTCCACATCTAATTATGCTCTATGTTAAGTGTGGTGTTATGAATGTTATATTATAGATGTTAGGAAGTGCCAAACAGGAAATAATTATATAAAATCTGAATATATAAATATAAACTGTGAATATATAGAAGCAAATATAAATATATAGTTATAAGTCTGAATATATAGAAGTACATCAGAATATATGTTTATAAATCTGAATATATAAATGTAATTCAGAATATGTAGTTGTAAGTCTGAATATACAGATACAAATCTGAATATATATTTATAAATCTGATTATACAAATGCAATTCAGAATATATAGTTGTAAGTCTAAATATACAGATACAAATCGGAATATATGTTTATAAATGTGACTATATAAATGTAATTCAGAATATATAGTTGTAAGTCCGAATATATAGATACAAATCTGAATATTTATTTATAAATCTGAATATACAAATGCAATTCAGAATATAGTTCTAATTCAGAATATATAGTTGTGAGTCTGAATATATAGATACAAATCTGAATATATATAAAATTAATATAAATATTTACAAAAATGTAAAAGAAGGGTTTTTTTGTTAAATTTTGTAAATATTGTATACATAATATAATAATATAATTTACAAAATTTAAATAAAAAAATTGTCATTTTTACACACATATACATATAATAAATTCCACATATAATTATGCTTTATGTTAAATGTGGTGTTATGAATGTTATATTATAAATGTTAGGAAGTGCCAAACAGGAAATAATTATATAAAATCTGAATATATAAATATAAACTGTGAATATATAGAAGCAATATGAATATGTAGTATATAGAAGTACATCAGAATATATATTTATAAATCTGAATATATAAATGTAATTCAGAATATGTAATTGTAAGTCTGAATATACAGATACAAATCTGAATATTTATTTATAAATCTGATTATACAAATGCAATTCAGAATATATAGTTGTAAGTCTGAATATATAGATACAAATCTGTATATGTAAATGTAATTCAGAATATATAGTTGTAAATCTGAATATATAGATACAAATCTGTATATGTAAATGTAATTCAGAATATACAGTTGTAATTCAGAATATATAGTTGTAAATCTGAATATATAGATACAAATCTGAATATATATTTATAAATCTGAATATATAAATGCAATTCAAAATATATAGTTGTAAGTCTGAATATACAGATACAAATTGGAATATATATTTATAAATCTGATTATACAAATGTAAGTCTGAATATATAGTTGTAAATCTGAATATATAGATACAAATCGGAATATTTATTTATAAATCTGAATATACAAATGCAATTCAGAATATACAGTTGTAATTCAGAATATATAGTTGTGAGTCTGAATATATAGATACAAATCTGAATATATATTTATGAATCTGAATATATAAATGTAATTCAGAATATTGTAAATCTGAATTTATAGATACAAATCTGAATATATATAAAATTAATATAAATATTTACAAAAATGTAAAAAAAGAGGGTTTTTTTTGTTAAATTTTGTAAATATTGTATACATAATATAATAATATAATTTACAAAATTTAAATAAAAAAATTGCAATTTTTACACACATATACATATAATAAATTCCACATGTAAGTATGCTCTATGTTAAATGTGCTGTTATGAATGTTATATTATAGATGTTAGGAAGTGCCAAACAGGAAATAATTATATAAAATCTGAATATATAAATATAAACTGTGAATATATAGAAGCAAATATGAATATATAGTTATAAGTCTGAATACATAGAAGTACATCAGAATATATATTTATAAATCTGAATATATAAATGTAAATCTGAATACAGATACAAATCTGAATATTTATTTATAAATCTGAATATATATTTATAAATCTGAATATATGAACGTAATTCAGAATATATAGTTATAAGTCTGAATATATATATACAAATCTGAATATATATTTATAAATCTGAATATATACATGTAATTCAGAATATATAGTTGTAAATCTTAATTTATAGATACAAATCTGAATATATATTTGAATATATAATTGTAATTCAGAATAGATTTAAGTAAATCAGAATATACATATATAGATCTGAATATATAAATGTAAATCAGGAATATGTAGTTCTGAATATATATATATGAACACACAATCTAACTTAAAATGTGCTCTAAATTTTTATTTAAAATGTGTCCAATTACAAATATATATATATATATATATATATGTATTATAAAGAACTTTTGAATAATTCATAATTATTATTTTTTGATCATGGAAATTATGAAGCAATTTTATGATGCTGGTCAAGTTAAATTCCTCAAAGTGAACCCCTTAACAAATTTTTAAATCCTTGTAAATAATGTGCTCACTTCCTGTGTCTTTTCCTATGTCTAGGTTCCATCTTCCCAACGTACAGACCCTCGGACACGGTCTTCAAGATCACGTTTTGGCTGGGCTATTTCAACAGCTGCATCAACCCCATCATCTACCCCTGCTCCAGTCAGGAGTTTAAGAAAGCCTTCCTGAGCGTGTTGGGCGCCCGCTGCCTCCGCAAGAGATCCACGCCTTCCCACGCGCTCTACCAGAGCCACAGTCCGCGGCACGGCCAGTCTCAAATCCTCGGCCTATCGAGCCGCGAAAACCCGTCCCGCCTGAGCCCGTCCTCTTCCATCGCTCTGTCCCGCAGCCCGTCCTCCCGGGACGGCCGGGAATGGCAGGCCCCTTCCCGGACATCGTCGGCGGGGACTACCGGGGTCAGCGCGGGGGTGAGCGTGGGAGCCAAAGTGGCGGGAATGTGCGGTAAGAACCTGCTGAGGACATGCTGCTGCGTGAGAATGGATTCGCCGCAGCCCGAGCCGCCCGCACACAACTCGCTTCCCGTCATCAAAATCCATCAGCTCTCGCTGTGTGAGGACGGTGATGCGGTGTGAATGAGCACGCTGGGGAAATCACTCGACTCACGCTGGCTGTGATGCCACTTTGCCACTTGACAGAGCCTCACAACGCAAACTGATGAAGAAAACCGAGTTTTTGATTGAAACCATCAGTGATGGGAACATTGAGAGCTGCTTCGACACGGTTGATGCTTAATGCAGGCACAGTTCAGCTTTACATGAAAACTGTCTTTATTTACTCACTCTCATGTCTTTCCAAACCTGTGGAACGACAGTCAGTGAACTGAAATGCAAATAAGATTTTGCAGCTTCAACAGAGGGAAGTGCATTAACTTTAACCCCGCAAAGCCTGAGACAGGAAATAATAGTCTGAAAATTTTCTTTTTTTTTTAATGGAGCAGGTTGAACCTTTAAACAAAGTAACGACGCAAGACTTACCATTTTCACATTCAACGCCATGTTGTTTTAAATAGCAAATGCATTTGTGCCCATCTGTTTACCCATGGGTGTGCTGGTCTGAAAACAAGGTATGTTCAGGTGCATTGGTGGTGCGTTACAGCTGACCAACTAAAACCTGTTCAGTGGTGCAGTTTTTTTTTAATTTATTTAAAGGGTGCGTTAGTAATATGTGACCGTGGACCACAGAACCAGTCATAAGTGTCAGTTTTTTAAAATTGAGATTTATACATTGTCTGAAAGCTAAATAATAAGCTTTCCATTGATCTATGGTTTGTTAGGATAGGAGAGTATTTGGCTGAGATACAACTATTTTGAAAATTAATTAAAACTATTTGGAATCTGAGGGTGCAAAAAAAAAAAAAAAAATCAAAATATTGAGAAAATCACCTTTAAAGTTGTCCAAATAAAGTTCTTAGCAATGCATATTACTAATCAAAAATTAAGTTTTGATATATTTACAGTAGGAAATTTGCTAAATACCTCCATGGAACATGATCTTTATTTAATATCCTAATGATTTTTGGCATAAAAAAAAATTTGATCAATGTTTTGACAAAATGATACAATGTATTTTGGCTATTGCTACAAATATACCCGTGCTACTTATGACTGGTTTTGCGGTCCAGGGTCACATATGTGCCTATGAGTGGGTGTACAACGCACATAAATGCCAAATATTAAAAATCAAAGGATTGCAATGTAAAAGATTATTATTGTGTACGCTTTAACCTTGTACACGAGCAGACGCATTTCCTCTCTGGAGAAGTGTTCTTTGCTCTTGCAAATTCTGCCATGTAAAAAGCGAATCCACCTATTGCAAATTATGAATTGTGCAAGGGCAACTGGCTTTCAAAGGGAATGAGACATGAGACATGGTTTATTGCATGTTACACCCAAAACACACCCATGACTCATTAAGAGAGGTACATTTTGGACCATGCACCTGGCATGCCGACCGTTTTTTCTGTTGTTAAACTAGCAAAAGTGGTTTCAGTGCATCTGCGTCCTGCACTTCAGACAATGCATTTAGATCGTTAAAATAGGGCCCATAAAGTAAGTTTGCATTTGTGTTTTTTGTTGGGTGTCATATTTGATGCATCACACTTGTAGTTTGGTTCGTTTGGTTTATTTGGTCCAGACCAAATAAATGGTAATACTCACACTGTCTACAACGTGACCAAGGCTAGCCCCAAATGGCCTGAGGAGGGGCACTACAGTGATCAAAAGTACGAAAACGCTCCTAACTCCTAAACCGTCAGTCGCAAGCTCAAGTGTCTTATGTCATTGGAATCCTTGGCTGCACGGGATGTACGCATGTTTTTTTTTTGAAAAACATACTTTTGCAAACTAGGTTTTCTGTCTGACCGAACCAAACCAGTGCAGAAAAATTCTCTGAATAGTGAATATCAGTAATTATCCAAAAAAGTCAAACTTTTAACTCACCGTCGCAAAGGGGCGCCAAAATGTTCAAAAGGGGCAGGGCCACTTTTAGTAAAATGTCTGTAACTCCTGAATGGAATGAAATATCTCCACCAAACTCAGAAAACGTATGCAAGAGCTCATTCTGAAGTCACAAGAAAAAATAAAAAAATAAAAAAAAATCACGATATTGCATTTTTCAAGGGCGTAAACGATTGTACGTTGCACTGTTTTTCGTACATATGCACAATATTCGTATCATACTATAGAACTTCTCATTCCGGATAACTTTGCCTCTAGAAGCGCTGCTGTCAATCAAATTGTTAAATAATTAAAAAGATGTAAAAAACATACTTTTGCGAACTAGTCCTAGGTTTATCGCCCGATTGGAACCAAACCAGTGCAGAAAGATTCTCTGGCGAGTCAATAATCAATAATTCAATATCAATAATTATCAAAAAAAAAGTTTAACTTTCGACTCACTATAACGGGCTATAATGAAGCTGTAACGGGGTCGTTTAGAATAGGGGCCTGTCCAAATTTAACCAAAATCCTATAAAGCCTAAAGGAAAACCCAAAACTTCACGAAACCTGCTAAGCACATGCAACAGGTGCTTCTAAACAAGCATGCAAAGTTCTAAGGGGATCGGATGACAGCTGGTGCTATACAGTCATAAACATGAAAAAACATATTTCTATGGTAAATTATCTGGATTTGCCAAAAATGTTTTTTTTTCCAATCATTGATTTAGGTGGTTACAGGCTTGCTAAACAGTATGTCTTTTTCCATATTTGCTTAAATGCCTTACAGCACATGAACCCTGGTAATCGCTGCTTGCAGCTATTTTTATAACAGTCTTAGTAAGATGATATTTAAAGGGATAGTTTGCCCAAAAATTACCATATGATTTAGTCACCCTTAAGCCACCCTAGGTGTATATGACTTTCTTTTTTCAGATGAATACAGAGTTATATTAAAAAATGTCCTGGCTCTTTCAAGCTTTATAATGGCATTGAATGGCTGCTGAGATTTTGAAGTCCAAAAAAGGCCACGTACACACTGCAAGTTTCAGGGACGAAACTTTTTAAATGCGGGATCGAGTCCCGTAAATTATTGTTCCATGTCTGTACTGAACAGCAGTCACTCACGCATTTATAACCATAGCAACATTTTTGCCGTCTTGTGGGAGTGAATAAGAATTTAGCTGCTATTTTTTGGCTAAAGACTCTTTTTATCCATTGATTTATGCTCGAGCGGCTGCTTTAGAGAGTGCTGTCTTGCAGTGTTGCCATGTCCTCATTTTACAAGCGCTTTTAGGCCTTTTGTTTGGTCTTAGCTCATAAAGCTAGGCACTTTATGGAGTTAATAAAGTGGTCTGTTGCGGATATGAGATATATGATCTATGGTGTTATAAAACAAAGCATTTGAGTTTTTCAGTGTTTTCTTTGTGTGCTCGTCCTTGTTTGTTGTTGTTTTACAAAGATCTGGCAACACTGACACGGTACCGCAGGGCTCGTGATATAAGCCAAGAGGAGACTTGTTTCTCACGAGACTAGCATATTCTCACACATCCTATATCGTCCGCTGGATCGCCACTCTCTCATGAACACACGTTCAACAGTTGACGATAGAGATTATGGTTTATAAAGTTTTAAATCTAAATATTTTTCTTACACAAATGCATTGATTCACTTCAGATTCGCTTTATTAACCCTACGGAGCCATGTGGAGTACTTTTTATGATGGATGGGTGCACTTTATTGGACTTCAAAATCTCAACACCCATTCACTGCCATTATAAAGCTTGAAAGAGCCAGGACATTTTTTAAAATAACTCTGATTGTATTCGTCTGAAAGAAGAAAGTCATATACACCCAGGATGGCCTGAGGGTGAGCAAATCATGGGGTAGTTTTCATTTTTGGGTGAACTATCAATTTAAATGTTTAGTTTTATGATCAAAGCTCTGTAGTTTCTAAACATGTACTGCAATGCAATACAATGATTGAGGGATGAACAAATAAATATTCCTCAAAAGCCTGATGATCATTTTTGATACTCATGATTTTTCGAAAAAATTATGTATGGATAATTAAATAAAGCACCAAGTGAAGATGGATGTTTGTATAATTTTACTAAAAGACTTTTACTTGCTAAAAAAATCTAAACTATTAAAAGTATGCAACAGGTTTTTAAGCAAAGTTTTGATCATGTTTATCATTTAAAGACCAAATGTGATACTGTAGGCTTTGTAGGGTTAAACTCGGTCTATTCCTCACACAAATCTATCATTCTCTTCAGAAGATGTTGAATATATAACGCACAATTCGTACAGACTATTCTGTGCTGCTTTTATTGTATTTGTTTGAGCCTGGCAAACACAATTGCTGTGAACTTTCATTGTTCTGTTTTTAGGTTTGGAATGACACAAGTGTGAACAAATAATGACAGAAACATCATTTTTAAATGAACTACTCCTTTAAAAGAAGGACGTTGTGATGGACATCATTCTGCATGGTTCTGTGATAATAAATACCAGCAATTATTGTTTTTTTTTAATTGACAGCAGATTAATTTTAACATGTCTAATGAGTGTTTCTATGTATATGAAAAAGAAAAGAATATTATATTTTTGACTGTTTGATCTCCAGTTCATATCTTGTTTGTTTAATCCTCAGAAATTGCACTACAGTTAATGGGCATGGGTTGTTTGCATTGATATGATTCAGAAACCCATTCCACCTGATGATTAATCGTGACGCACAGAAGCCGTATTGAACTGGGAATTGATAGTGTCTTTCTGATATTCCTTGCATGGTCTTCTTATTTTCTGTGTAAAGAAAAAAAGATTCCACATGAGCATTAGATACAGCTTTCCATGCGTTTCATTCACCGTGGGACCAACTATCACTCTTCCCGTAATTTGTGTTCCCATTACTATGATCTGGGAAATGCACAAATTTCCATGTGATACTGATACTTGACCATAACAATGAATATGTGATGATAACCTCAAAATGATCAACTTATCTTGCTTAAATGCCTTATAACAAGTGGCACTTCTGTTATTGTGTTTGTTTTTAAAATGAAAGGAAATCATGTGATTCCAAAATAGAAATGTCCAATAAAACATACTGCATCACAAGTGTTTTGGGAATTGTTCTGACTCGCCATGAGAACGTTATCATGGTTTCTATGACATTCCTCCAGTGGACACATTCCCCTAGTGACTTATGAGCTATTCACAGTTTAATTGAAATGTGTCATGCTGTATCGATCAAGTATGAGAAATGTAATGAGAAATGGAATAAGAAATGTGTTTACTTTTGACGTATTAAGGGTTCTGTGTGCCAGTGAAAGCAGACAAGAAATGAGAACATGGAGATGTTCGGGAATCAGTGCAGTCTGGGGTCAAACTTTCATCCTGTGAGACACTACTAGCAGTTACAGTTACGACTGTACTTTTGGATTTATTTTTGCAAGATGACATGTTTTCTCTGAAGTCCACTTATTATGTTAACAGGAGTTTTTTTGAGACACTTTGAAAGCACAACCATATTCCCAAATTTGTAATGAGAATAATTTATAAATTAGTTTTTAGCAAGCTTCTCTGTGTTATGCTAAAATAAATGCTCTATGGTTTAATGTTTGAAAGCAAAGAAATTAAGATGCCCATAAATATTAATATTATAATTTTACTATTGTTATGTAAAATATTATTGTTATTACTAATAGTAATGCATTTGTTATTACTTTTAATATTATTTATATAATAAAAAATAATAATAGTATTAAAATGAATTATTATTAATATTATTATTAAGATGGTGTTTGTTTTACAATAAAACTATACACACACACACTATCGGACAAAAGTTTTTGAACATTACAATTTTTTTTGTTTGTTAAAGAAGTCTCTTCTGCTCACCAAGCCTGCATTTAATTGATCCAAAGAACAGGAAAAACTGTACAATTTTGAAATATTTCTACTATTTAAAATAGTGTAAACATTTATTTTAAAATGTAATTTATTCATGTGATGTCAAAGCTGATTTTTTTAGAATCATTACCCCAGTCACATGATCCTTCAAAAATAATTTTAATATTCTGATATGCTGCTCAAAAACATTTATTATTATTATTATTTATTATTATTATGTTGAAAACAGCTGTGTATAATTTTGTCAGGTTTCTTTGCTGAATAGAAAGTTTATAAGAACAAGATTTATCTGAAAAAGAAATATTTTGTAACATTATAAATGTCTTTATCATAACTTTTGACCAATTTTAATCCTTGCTAAATTAAATTATTAATTTCTATAATTTCTTTCCCCCCCAAAACAACCCTGATCCAAGCCGTTGAATAGTATAGTGTATAATGTTACAAAAGCTTTTTATTTCAGATGAATGTTGATCTTTGGCTGATGCATCAAAGAATCCTGAAAAACAATGTAGTCAGCTGTTTTAAATATTGCTAATAATAAAAATGTTTTTTGAACAGCAAATCATCATATTAGAATGATTTCTGAAGGATTATGTGACACTGAAGACTGGAGTAATGATGCTGAAAATGTAGCTTAGATCGCAGAAATAAATTACATTTTAAAATATATTCAAATAGAAAGCAGTTATTTTAAACAGTAAAAATATTTCACAAAATTACTGCTTTTGTTGTATTTTGGATCAAATAAATGCAAGTTTGGTAAGCAGAAGAGAATTCTTTAAAAACTGTACAAAAAAAATTCTTTAAAAACTGGTAGTATATATATATAATTCAAATAAACACACATACACACACACACATATACATACATGTATATACCTTATGGTGATGTTACTTTGAAGAAGAAGAAGAAGAAGAAGAAGAAGAAGAAGAAGATTTTTTCCCAGAGATTGTTGCACCAAAAACAGCTGTCATTTAGTGTTTTATGACCATTTTTAGAAAGACAATCTTAGAATGCATTGCCCCAAAGGGGTAATATGAGTTTGCTAATTTTTGTGGTTGCTAGGGTCTTCTGGGTGGTTGCTAGGTGATTATTTAGTCAAAAGAATCCTTAAGTCTTTTTGATACTGCGGTCAATAGATATGTCCCTGCTGTTTTATTTTATTGTTAGCCTGCTTTATTGTCTGAAAATCACAAGTAAGCATAGAGATATAATACACTTCTCAACAATCTGCACCATTTGAGGTGTCATCCACAAACGATGCAGGGCGACTTACTAACTGGAGTTAATACTGTAGCTCAAGGGACTGTTCAAACCCACAGCCCTGATGTTGAGCAATAGAAATCATGATTCTTACACTAATGTTAATATTATAAACACACTGTGGTCAGTTGTGGCATCTCAGAATGGCTGTTTTTGATTTATGGCCATGGTCAGAAAAAGCCTGTTTACAGAAGCATAAACCGAATCATCTGGGGGAAGGTTATTTTCACATAAGTACTACTAAACTAGTCCAAAACCCTTCCCCTGTATCTTCAACATCTTATCAGCACTGTTCACAGCATTTCCAAGAGCATCTCAGATCACTTAAGAGTTATGGAAGGTGGAAAAAGGCCAAAAGTCTTTAAACGGAATGTGTGAAATTTGCAACCACAACCGTTTCTGAGGAACTACATTGTTTGGCGGAAGAATTACTACGCATATGAAATAACCGTTTTATAAAAGCAATAAGCCCTCTGAAGCTAACACAAAAGCTACCAACGCCCCTTAGCTCTTATAAATTCACTTTAAACTATGGCTTCTTGGGGCTTATTGCTTTAAGATTTTGTATAGACCATTTCGTCAGCTGTAAACAAACTGGTCCCGATACACCTCCTGTTTCTTTTTTTTTAACTTTACACAAACATCACAAAAAAATACAACCAACATAACATTCGACTGGATGAAAATGTTACATTAGCACCTTTAAGATGTATTTGTATATGTGAAATAAAATAAAAAACAAAAAACAAAAAAACAGGAAGTGCTTCTGGACCAGTGTTGTTTACATCTAGCGAAATGGTCTATACATCTACATTGTAAATATATTTTTTTGCCATTTTATTACATTTTTTTCAGAGGTAAGTTAATAACAATTACTTTTTTTTTCACAATTACAATTACATTTTTTAATATTTCAGGTGTAATTTATGAGATTTGTTGTATTTTGAATCCAATTTTTCTTTGTAAAAGGCAAAAAGTTGATCATACTGATTTTCAAACTTAAGGATTCAGTAGTTTGTATATACACTGAACCAAAAACTATCATAACATCTTGGTAATTCAGTACACTTTATTTTTGACAAAACATCCCATGTTTTGGTCATGACATTTTTCGGTAGTGACAGTAATGCTTTGGTAACGACCACATCACATTACAGAATTTTAACTTGCATACTAAAACATACTAAACTACAAAAACAATTAGCATAACTGTACTAAAATTTTGTTTATTTCCCCCAAATACAAGGATTGTGTGTTCCCTCTTTGATGACATGTTTAGGTTGTGACTGTTTCTAGTGACAAATTAATGAGTAGTAGTAATAGTATATATTTTATGTAAAGGAGAAGTCCACTTCCAGAACAACAATTTACAAATAATTTACTCGACCCCTTGTCATACAAGATGTTCATGTCTTTCTGTCTTTCAGTCCAAAGAAATTATGGTTTTTGAGGAAAACATTTCAGGATTTTTCTCCATATAATGGACTTCAATTGTGTCACAATTTTGAACTTCCAAAATGTAGTTTAAATGATAAATGATTTAAAACGATCCCAGCCGAGGAAGAAGGGTCTTATCTAGCGAAACGATTGGTCCTTTTTTCGAAAAATAAAAATTTGTATACTTTTTAAGCATAAAAGCACAACCTCTGGGATGCGCGTCCATGATACTATGAATTAGTGATGGGTCGTTCTTGAACGATGCGTTCACTTTGAACAAATCTTTAATGTGACTCGGGAAGAACGAGTCGTCTCGGGGAGTGATTTGTTCAGTCGCGCATGCGCAACGTCCTATTAGGTTCTGTACTGGAATTAGTTCACCTGTTTCGAGTCTTCGGGTTTTTGGAGTCGTTCGTTCATCTTATGGGGCTGTCACATGATACTGATTTTGCAAAAAATTAATGAAATTACTCAAAAAAAAAGATTTTTTTTGCTGAACGAGACTCAAAGGTCTGAGTAGGTAAATGATCCAATCTTCCCATCACGACTACGAATCACGTCTAAGTTCATCGTCTGTATTCTCCGGCTCAAAAAGGTAGAGTATGTCGAAAAACACTCCTACAACTTCAGAATCGTCTGACACCTTTTTTTGGTAAACAGCGTTTTACTTACTTGCACTTTCTTAGTCTTTGCGCATTTGCTTTGTAAACACTGGGTCTGTGGTTTTGCCTATGTTCTGCGTGACCTTTCAACTTGATTTAATAGTATGTAGTGTCGTGAACGTGCATCCCAGAGTCTGTGCTACACAAGCTTTTGTGCTAAAAAAGTATACAAAGCTTTATTTTCCAAAAAATGTGACCGATCGTTTTGCTAGATAAGACCCTTCTTCCTCGGCTGGGATCATTTAGAGCCTTTGAAGCTGCATTTAAACTGCATTTTGTAAGTTTAAAATCAGTGGCACAATTGAAGTCCATTATATGGAGAAAAATCCTGAAATGCTTTCTTCAAAAACCATAATTTCTTCATGGCAGAAAGACATCTTGGATGACAAGGGGGTGAGTAAATTATCTGTGAATTGTTGCTCTGGAAGTGGACTTCTCCTTTAATGCCATGTCAGTATCTTAGGCTATTTTCATGGCAAAAACAATTCAAACAAATAAATATAACAAATACAATAAAAATCAGCAAACAAACAAACACAAGTTATATTACACAAGATTTTTTACATTAACATATGATAAAAATTCTAAACTTTTTATGGCAAAATTATACTAAATATCTTAAGTATCCTCACTTTATAAAATAGTTTTCTACATGCAGGACAGTCCAACAAAATATGTTTAATAGAAAGGGGAATCTTGCTAAACATACATTGAGTAGGGTCTTCACCTTTAAGCAAAAATGCATGAGTCAATCTTGTATGACCTATGCAACATCTGGTAAATACCACTTAATCAAATCTAGTTTCAAAAGAGATTAAGAGAATAAATCTGTTTGAAATTTCCGGATGGATTTCATGTCATTTACTATTTGTATATGTATCCCACTCTTCTTGCCACTTATATAATACATAACGGTTAAAGGAGAAGACTTGTGTAATATAACTTGTGCTTGTTTGTTTGCTGATTTTTATTGTATTATTGTATTGTATTTATTGTACTTGTTTGCTTGAATTGTTTTTGCCATAAAAAAACAGCCTAAGATGCTGACATGGCAATAAAGAGAAGTCCACTTCGAGAACAACAATTTACAGATAATGTACTCACCTCCTTGTCATCCAAGATGTTCAGGTCTTTCCTTCTTCAGTTGTAAAGAAATTATGTTTTTTGAGGAAAACATTTCAGGATATGGTACCCTGAGTTTGAACTCCAAAAATGCAGTTAAAATGCGGCTTCAAAAGATCCCAAATGCGGTTGTAAACGATCCCAGCCGAGGAAGAAGGGTCTTATCTAGCGAAACGATCGGTTATTTTCATTTTAAAAAATACAAATTAAAATACTTTAGATCTCAAACGCTTGTCTTGTCTTTCTCTCCCTGAACTCTGTGTATTCTGGCTCAAGACAGTTAAGGTATGTCGAAAAACTCTGATCATATTTTCTCCCTCAAAGTCAAAAATCATTTCGAAATCATCCTACATCGCTGCAGAAGTACCGACCCAGTCTTTGCAAAGTGAACATGCAAAAAAGATCAAACACAAAAAAGGTAAAACAGCGATATAGGATGATTTTGAAGTTGAGGGAGAACATGAGATGGGAGTATTTCGACATACCCTAACTGTCATGAACCGGAAAAAAAGAGGTCGGGAAGAGCAAGACAAGACAAGCATTTGAAGTATATAAATTGTATTATTTTTATGAAAATAACCAATCGTTTCACTAGATAAGACCCTTCTTCCTCGGCTGGATCCTGAAATGTTTTCCTCAAAAAAACAAACAAACATTTTTTTATGACTGAAGAAAGAAAGACATGAACATCTTGGATGACAAGGGGGTGAGTACATTATATGTGAATTGTTGTTCTGGAAGCGGACTTCTCCTTTAATAATAGGTCTGATATCTGAGGGAGGAATTTGACAATTGTTTAAGTCCTGATTAAAAGCCTCCTTTGCAGCTGCATCAGCTTGCTCATTTCCTGAAAGTCCAACATGGCCTGGAACCCAGCAAAAAAAATAATACTATAGAATTGATTCTCTAGATGGTCCACTTTGGTTAAAATACAATTTATCAAAAGATGACCAGTTTTAAAGAGTCCATTACTTAAAGGCATGATTTTGAGTCCTTAAAGATTATAGAATCCTTTTGTTGTGACAAATTTATGAAATAACACCCAAAAAAACAAAGATGAAATGAAACTCCACCAAATGTTTCAGTAGAGACCATTTTAGATACTTTTTAATCTAGCTCAAAGATGCTATGTAATCAGCACATGGTGAGCTAGCACAGTTTTGAACAGCTGTACACTTAATAACTCCCAAAAAAGTGTGCTTAACTGCAGAAAAATGTGTTCGGTAGTGACGTTCCTTAAAGTTACACACTGTTTTTTAGATTTTTGAACATTTATTTTAAAATGATGAGGCCTGTCTACTCACACCTTGTAGCTATGAGAGAGCGGGACACAGGAATATTTCCTGATCATAAATGTAGGGGTGTAGTTAAAATCAGCCAATGGACTAAAACAAACACTGTTTCAGTAGTGACATGAAAATGTAGGAAACTTTTTTTTATATATACAATTTTCATAATTTACAAAGAAAATCTAAAATAAATCTATTTTGGAACTTCGCTTTTTTAAAGAATCAAAAAGATACTTTGAAAAACAACAATGGAAAAAAATACAACAATTATTTCAATATCATTTTCATAAGTTGAAATTTATGGGTTAGGGATCGGGACAGCCACCTCGCAATTGAAAGTACTCAATAAATAATGATTTTTTTATATATTAAGCTTACTAATATTTTTAATATTGTTGTGGGTTTCAATAGATAATAAAAGGATCTTAGTAAAGACATAAGATTTGAATACTTAAATGCTTTTTAAATGTGTTTTTTGGTTTTGAGACAGCAGTTTGGACCAATTCTGTAGAATATATAGGGCCCTATGATTTCCGTGATGCGGAAAACGCGGACGGAATCACAGAATCCAGTCATAAAAAACGGAATTTAGTGAATAACGTAGAATGTTACAGAATTTGTCAAAGTTTGAATGAATTAATCAAAAGTAGGTCATTACACTTAAATCAATCTGTGATATGGACAGGTATCCGTAAATATTACACCACAAAAATACCATTTAAATATGAATCCTGCATGTTCTGCGTGTGTCTGTTTTAATGAATGGAGCAGACGAGCCCTTTTGTTTACTACACACACTGAAGCGTGCGTGACACTTGCTGTGATTTCAGCATTTGACCGTTCCATTTTAGGAAGACTAGCACCATATCATTCACAGAAATGTAAAGGCAGACAAGGCAACTCATCAAAATAAAAGTCCAGTTTAACTTGAAGACATCGTGCCAGAAATATATTACTACTACTACTACTACTACTAAAATGAAACAAACATTATTTTTTGGGGTTTAATCACTCAACATTTCTTCCATGTTTTAATTTTAATAGCACATTCCCCTTTTTTGCCAAAAAAAAAGAAGTTTGCTTAATTTTCAATGATTAAAAGATAAATTAAATTAATGTTTTATGCCTTCGATAACCAGAACATTTTAAATACACAACACAGAATTTCTGAGGGTAAAAAAAATCTTTCATATGGCTATTTTAAGAATACATTTGAATAAATTAAGTATGCATTCAAATAATCAGACATGCTAAAACAGAATTTGATAACAATAAAACATATGGTGAGATAAAATAAAACATTTCATAGGGCCCTAAACATTTTTGTTAGACCTTTATTAAACTGATGTGAAATTGTATACGTTTTTATGATTTTAATTAATTAGACATGCTCTTTGATTAATACAATTTATAAAATTGATAAAAATTAAAACAGAAAAAAAAAATGGAATTCAGAAAAACGAAAACGGAAAAAACAGAATTTGGGAAAAAATCAAACGGAATTAATCGGGCCCCACATACATAAGCATCACATGTCATACTTATTCATAAATGATGCTGTAATGGTACAATGATATTCGCATATGCAAACAGATGTTATTTTTGTTCATGAGGGATAATGCATTGGTACAATATGTGAACATTATGTATTTCTGTCCTTTCTAGTTGTTTAGTTCAATGTTCTTTCTCAGGTAGAAAAGTCTTAATTTACATTCTAACATTAATTTATTGTATAACAGTGCATATCAGTAAAGCAATGTTGCGATAAAATAAAGAAAGGATCAATATGTGGGCAGAATATGCATGCCTACATATACAAAAGAAACATAGATAATTAATTTGTTGACACAGTCAAATTTCATGCATTCCCTTTTGGCCCCGTCCACGTTCCATATCGAGTCGTGTCTAGTATCATTGCCGGTGTTTCTACGTCATTTATTTTCAAGCAGACATTTATTGTACAAGTCTCAATATTCACTGTCTGCCTCTTTATCCCTGTGTTGCTATGTGGCTCCAGGCCAAGATTTTACTTCCAAATGTAAATTTGGTTTAGTGGAATCTAATATATTACAAAGGCACAGAAGGTCAAATGCAGCGGGACGCTACTAATAACACAATCGCAATACATCACTGTAGTACTCAGCATTAAATCTGAGAGCAGGTTTATCAGACCAAAATGTTCAGCTAATGTTGACGTAATACCTCTCGCCGTCTTAAAGGAATAATTTGAACACAACTATTAATTCGGAACGAAATGAATCATTGAGGACTTTATGGTTTTCAGGGCCAAATGACTTTCTTTCCTCTGTGAAGGAGATGTTTTGTAGGATTTCCAATCATTTCTTTGCAGTTGATGAAAGTTGAAAGAGACAATAAATGCCATTTGAGACTTTCATTTCAGAACATTTTTTTATAACAAGTATTTCTGACATACAGTGAAAAGAAAAAGCTAGCTTATCTATGGGAAATAATGTGCATGGATGAATCGTGCACAGTGAGAAAGGACCAGGTTATAGATATGCAAAATATCAACCTTATGTCGAACAAAAATGAAAAAAAATGTTTTTTTTGTTCAGTTTTTAACAATCTTCCTTTCAAGACACCACATGCATAAGTTCATTAAAGAGCAATGTTGTATATGTCAATGTGCAAATGAAATTTAGTTATAATCTAAGTGTTTTTTATTAAATAAATAAAAGATTAAGAGTTTATTTTAGTCTAAAGTTTTCAAACTTTCCACCCAAGTATGGGCCCAAGAAAGCACAGTCTGATATAAATTTGTCTGCATATCTGAAAACACATCAGGTTTTTTTTCATACAAGTCCGTCTTGAATTTGTCATTGGCCTGACACACCAAGGTTGCACATTTCCTGGGTCTGAGTAACACAGTGTTCTCACGGGACTGAGATAGGCTTCATTCAGGCCTGCGTGAGAGCTGCTCCAAACATAGTGCACATGAGAAAGCCATCGCCCACAGAAACATGGCAACATGACAATGTCTGCTTAAAATTCCAGCCTTCGCTCAAGGGATCGTGTGTTTAGATCCCAGAGCAGCATTTACATCCATGCTGATGATCATGGGCTCAGAAAATGGTGCGTTTTATGTATACAAAATATGTGTTTGTAATAATCAATCTCAATCTAGTCTTCATACCTCCATGCACATTAACATGGAAATGTTTGAAATCACACATGATGTTGTTACTGTACCGCAGAGGTAGAAATCAACCAAAGATTTCTTACTGAACCATGCGGAAATTAAATCTAGATCTGCATCACTCTCTCTGCAGATTTTTGGTCTAATGAGATAAATAATAAATGTATAAATGCTGAACAATTATGATGCATCCGCCTCACAAATAAAAAGTATATATATATTTATATATATATATATATATATATATATATATATATATATATATTTTTAAATTAAATCATATAAAATATTAATTATATTAATATGAAATATAAAAAAATATATAAAGTACATTTATATAAAATTTTAAATAAATTTAAAATTTAAAATTAACCAAATTTAAACTTATTTTATTTCAGCTAGTTGCAAGGCAACATTTCTCTTTTCCATTTAGTTTAACATTCTAACCAAAACTTAAATAAAAATCTAAAAACATTTATATATAACTATTTGTAATATTTATAATTTATTTAATATTTATTTAATTATCTATTTATAATTTATTTATTTTAAATATTTATATTTATAATATAACTGATTGCTTCCATTGTCCTTATTTGTAATAATAAAATGTCTGCAAACGTTTTCGGATAAAATTGTCTGCTAAATGACTAAATGTAAATGTAAATATAGGACCCTATGATTTCCGTGATAGTGAAAACACAGACAGAATCGCAGAATCCAGTCATAAAAATGGAATTTACTGTACAATGATGTATATCTTTAAGGAATAATCACACAATTTCTTTTTTCTTATTAAAAAAAATTGTTTTCATGAATCGAGTTAATTACACATGCCCTTTGATTTGTAAAATTTTATTATACCATTAAACTGTAATCCAGCAATATTAAAACAGAAAACACAGAACTTGGTTAGAAAAAATTGAAAAAAAAAAAAAAAAAAAAAAAAAAAATTGTGAATTGTGAATTGTGAACATTAGGCATTTCACCTTTTTACCTTTAATAAGTTGTTGTTAAATTGTTAAGTGCCATGATTTCAATTAATTAGACAATTTGATTATTACCTTTTATTACTAAAATTTGATAAAAACAAAAAAAAAATTAAAAACTGAAAAATTTAAAGAGATTTCTTAGAGCCCTACATAGACAAAAAAAAATAAATAAATAATGAAATAAATACATAAATAAATACATACAAATTAGAAAGGCAAACAGCAACAACAAAAATTCAAAATCATAAAAACTATAATAGTATCTCAGTGTTATTAAAATAACACTGCCACACAATGAATGTTATTAATTATTTAGAGCTACTTTTGTATTTCACATTGATTTCATTTCATAATTAACAGCCAATCTGGCTCAGATTCAGAATTTACTTCAATTAACTGCAATTCAATATATACTCCAGAACATGCTGTGTTTTTTGAATGATTCAGGAGCAAAGCTGTGCTCATTAAAGGTAAAGAAGGCTCTTTAAAATCAGTTCTGGGGGCAAATACGGCCCCGTATTTGAAGTTGGTTTCTAACCCTGCCATACACCCACTCCACTGCTAAAAAAATGAATTATGTATGTAGAAGATCAGACAATAGCCAGTCATGTAATGATCTATAACAGGCTCTTGCCGCAAGACAGCGGAGGAGAATTTAAAAACCTGTCAGGGTCATTAGTGTTGTAGTCCTGGTGCTGCGGGGGAAGACAGCGCCTGCTCAACATCATCCGACAGTAACTTTAAATGGGGGCTCGTGTACATGTGCATCATTTTTGTAGATGCCCTCTCATGTAGGAGGCTGAAATCACCCCGTGCCCCTTCACTTTCCCTTTATAAAGTACCTTCAAATAAGCACACATGAACAAAAAGCACCAAAAGTACCCATTACCACGGTTTTTAGGACAAGGTAACTTGGTGATAGCATGTATTTTGGGCATATACTATGAGAAATCATAGCTTTCTGGACATATAACACGGTTTTTACAAATGTGCATTGATAGAACCATGGTATTTTTGAAGTAGCCATGATTTTGGATATGGCTATCATTGAGTACTACGATACTGCACAATCCTGATTGTCGATCCACTCATAATTGGATGTTTTTTCATGTATATTCCTTCAAATACATTATAATGATCCACAGGTCCAGATGTGAAGGCTTTTTTTGACCTACAACACCTCCTACTGTTCTAATGTGAGTATAACACAGTGTTTGAAGCTGTTCAAAATAGCATACTACTCTATTTTTGCAGTATATATGCTCTTCACAGTATGAATTTTCTGTATAAACGAAATATCCAAAATGCGCTACAGAGCAAAGCATTTATTTTAAGTGATTTCTGAAGACAAAAATGTACTTTACACAGACAGATTAGCTAATATAAAACTCCTGTCATCACCCTGTAAACCTAGTTACTTTCACACCATAGGCACAACGGTATCAGAAAGTGACCGTTTACATTATTAAAACTATATTCGCATGATAATATATAAAAATCAGTATACATACAAGCACTTTAACCCTTTAACTGCCACCTGTGGGACATTTGGCGCTCTTTTTTTCGCTGTCCTTTTTCTCTATCAAATATTTTAGTAATCATCATAAATTATATATCATTTGAAAGCTTAGAATCATCCTGTGGAACCATTTTGAAATTGGACATTGTGTTACTATGGAAATGGTACTGTAAAATCTTTTGGCGGTCTCCTCCCTCTTAGCGGCGGTGTAAAGTGTCATATTACAAAATGCATTATGGTCTTTTAGAATCCAAACTTTTTATAATCTTGACAAAAAACATGTCATTGAAAGGTCTGAGTCTCAGGATTTCATATTTGGAGGTTATTTTGTGATAGAAGTAAAACTGACAGAGAAATTTAGACGTTTGTGACAGAAAAATGCATTTTAAAAAATTATATAGCATTCGTATGGCACCCAGTGGCTGTTTGTGGTATTACGCCCTAAACAAACTTTTACAGGAACCTCATTTTTTTCATATCAACTTCAAATTTGGAACATAACTTATTTAGACATAAGGCTTCAATTTGATATCAAATTTAGGGTAAAACCTGTTATGTAAAATATGTATTTTATATAAAATAAAATAAAAATTGTGTAGTGCATTTTCTTTTTAGTAAATTTAAACTTCCGTAACTTATTAATTTTTTTTTTTTTTTTTTTTTTAAATTCCTGCTGTCGTCTTTAAAAAGAGACCAACCTTAGATCTGTATTCCAAAGTGTTCATGAATTACAACAATTTAAGTTTGGATAGTGCACTTTCATGCCTATTTTAAATGGGGGGTGACAGTTAAAGGGTTAAAAGGATAGCTCACCCCCAAAATAAAATAAAATGCTGTTACTCACCCTTTGGCCATACATCACTGGAATAGTACAGAAGACTAAGCTGAATCCAAAACCATGGTCTTTGGTGAATTATAAAAGGCAATTCAAGGATTTCTGTTACTTTGAGAGAGAAAAAAGCAGAAGTAAACACTCACTTCAAGGGTATGAAATGACTGAATGCTTTCAACTGATTTCCTATTAAACTGTCACCAACTAAACTGCAGTGGTCAAACTATTTTAAACATAGTGAATTAAACTACAAACTCGATCATAATCACAATGTTTCCATCTAATATGTATTTTGAGGTGCAGCTCGTTATATTAACGTGTTGTTTTCAATAGTTAGCAGTAAACCGGTTAAGTTACCTCACCTGAATATCTTCGTAGATTTGTGTTGGATGTTGTCTTTGGAAAGGGAATATTGTTACTTTATTTGTTAACGTCATAGTTAATTCGCTTATTTCAGTTAATGTCATAAAATTAGCAAGCTAAGCCAGTAGTAGTACTGGCAGTGTCGTGTAAACACGGCTGAAGACGCGAAAACCGGAGAAACAGACAAACCGGATCAATTGAATGAGGCATTTACGCTGGAACCGCTCCAAATCAATTGATTCAAAGTCGTGAATCATTCACTTCAAGCGATTCACTGTTTTTAAAAAAAGGAAAAATGAGCCATACATATTCGAATTTCGACATCGCTTGTAATGGTTTTAAAAAACATAATGATGGGTGAAACGAAGCTGTTCGAAACTCCGAATCAGAAACCGTTGCGTCGCAAAATGATTCACTGTTTCGAAGCTCTCGGATCGCGTATCGCGAATCATTTTAAGTTCAGAATCAGAATCAGAACAGCTTTATTGCCAAGTATGCTTACGCATACAAGGAATTTGTTTTGGTGTCACAGGCTTCCAGTGCACAGAGACGACAACAACAACACAGAGAAAATAATATAAGTTGAGAATAAAAAAATACACATATGTAAATATAAATAGACAAAAATTGCAATATAAGATTTAAGAAAATAAATAAATTGTATATACAGTTGTGCTACAGATGATAGAAAAAGAACAGAATAGAGTAGAGTAGAGTAGAATAGAATAGACCACTTCGCTAGATGTAAACAACACTGGTCCAGAAGCGCTTCCTGTTTTTTTTTTTTTTAATTATTTCACATATACAAATACATGCTAATGTAACATTTTCAACCAGTCAAATGTTATGTTGGTTGTATTTTTTTGTGATGTTTGTGTAAAGTGAAAAAAAAAAAAAAAGAAACAGGAAGTGTATCGGGACCAGTATGTTTACATCTACCGAAATGGTCTATAGAATGAGATGTCGGGATGTACTGAGATGTAGGTGGTAACAAATAAAGGTTATTGCACATATTTTTATTGCACAATTGGGGGGTGGGGTCTGGAACATTTAACTGTTCATTAGGTATATTGCCCGAGGGAAGAAACTGTTCTTATGTCTGGCTGTCCTGGTATTTGTGGCTCTGTAGCGCCGACCAGATGGTGAAAGTTCGAAAAGGGGATGACATGGGTGTGAGGGATGTTCCGATCTGTATCAAAAGATCACAAGATCAAAAGATTCACGAACCGGCTCCAAAGTTCCGATCAAATGATTCATGCTCCATGAATCATTTGGGTCTGGGGGGGGGGAGGTCTGGAACATTTAACTGTTCATTAGGTATATTGCCCGAGGGAAGAAACTGTTCTTATGTCTGGCTGTCCTGGTATTTGTGGCTCTGTAGCGCCGACCAGATGGCAAAAGTTCGAAAAGGGGATGACATGGGTGTGAGGGATGTTCCGATCTGAATCAAATGATTCGCGATACAGCGAAGTTCCGATATAAATGAAATGATTCGCGAACCAGGTCCGAATTTCCGATCTGATCGGAGCAAATTCGCGAATCATTTCGCTAATTTAATGATACGCGATCCGCCCTCCGAAGTCCCGATCTGATATGACTGTTCATGAATCATTATTCAGAACGGGACTACTGTACACGGATCACGCTCATTCGATTTAGATCGGAATTCCGGAGTGGGTTCGCGAATAATTTCGCGAAATGGATGATTCGCGATTTGCGCTCCGAAGTCACGATCTACATGTAAAATGATGATTCGCAAATCATTATTCAGAATAGAACTACGGAGGGTGAATTGCAAATCATTTAGATCGGAACTTCGAAACAGGTTTGTGAATCTTTTGATTCAGGTCGGAACTTCGGATCAGATTCGCGAATCATTTCGCGAATTTGCGATTCGCACTCCGGAGTCCCGATGTGAAATGATGGTTCACGAATCATTATTCAAAAAGGGACGGAGTGGGTTCGCGAATCATTTCTCTGTTTTCTTTCTTTTCTTTTTTTTTTAAATTAAACCGTAAACATCAAAAAATAATGAAAGAGAGAATACACAAATACAAATCCATGTTTTTGTTCATGGTACAAATCCGTTTCTGGTTACAAATTAACCTCGATTTTATTGTAGTAAAAGTGTATAAACTATGAACCTTTTTTTAACTACCATGGCCTACCATGGTTAAAGTATAGTTACCTTGTACCATGTATATATTATGTGAAATTTAGTTAGCAGAAAACACAAATTAAGTTACATTTTCCTATTCTCTTTTGAGTACTCAAACAATCCAAAGAAAACATCTTTAAAATAGAAAGCAAATACACCTACAAAATAAGATTATAAACATAAAAAATGCCCTTACCAATCCAGCAACTACTAAATTGTCCCTAGCAATAATTTTATCAAACAATTAAATGTCTGTTGTCTGCCGCTTTGTCCACAACAATGCCAAAAAAACACTACCTCACCACAAAAAATAAAATTCTGACCTTTATTTACTCTCAAGTTGTAACCTGTATGTTTCTTTCATCTGGTGAACACAAAAGAAGATATTTTGAAGAATGTTGGAAACTGAACAGATGCTAGTCCCCCACTGACTATTTGTTTTTTTTTGTAAGTTTGTGGGGACCCAAAATTTTTGGGTGAACTATCCCTTTAAGTGTCTAAATACAAATGGGATCACTACATATCACAATATCATTGTATTACCACTTTCAATTAAGAAGGAAGAGGAAAAATGTGTTTTGACACTGGACAAGCTCAGGCTTTTGTTCACAACTGCATTTTATTGTAACAATCAAACACATGAATGATGAATTGTGTACATACCTTCCATGAGAAATGTTCAGCTTGTCATAACAACACTCACAGACATTAATCAAGAACTGTATCACTTGGTGAATAGGCAGGCAAGTTGATTTATAAAAACAAAGCAGAACTGCAACGTAAGAAAAGCATTGTGACCTAACGTTTCATTTAGAATAACACTGATCAACCTTACACATGCCGGACGATCCGTTTGACAGACAGAGTCACTGCAACCTTCAAAATGTCCTCACGGTAAAGGTCGGTTCTGTTGCGGGACGGAAACGGGAGGGGGTGTGTAGCTGCCCCGTGGAGCGACTGTGACGTCACAGGGAAACGGTTGAACTCATGCCGAGATCCACCGCACAAATAAATCCCCCGGTGTGAAGAGGTTATCGGGGCAACGCTCCAGCACGGCACGGCTGTCGTAACTAATCAGCATCCGCACCGAGTGATCGGGACAGTTGCTATAGTAACCGACATCCTCCTAAACCGAAATGAAAGGGTGAAAAGAGCAGCTCCCTCTCGATCTGCTATTCATTCAGAGAGCTTTCCTTTATTTTCCTAAATGTACCCCCTTCGTGCAACTGTTGGACAAAGTAGGAATGGACAGTTTGACATTTACAGCGAAAAATGAGTGAATTCAAATCACACCAAAACCCCACAGGACTGCGCACCACGGCCAAAAACACCACTGTTAGTCTTTTTTGTTTGCTCTAAACATCTTCAAAACTGCAGTTAAATAATACTGAGAAAATAACCAAGTGCAAAAACGTGAGGAAGACAAACGTGAAGAGATTTCAGGGAGCGGTGAAACACTGACCTGAAACCGAAATCATTACATACATGGAAATAAAAAAGAATCAAACTATTAAGTTCATTATAAAACAACATTCTAAAAACTTGTAATAAATCAGGCGTCTGTGGAAGAGTTGACACTTTTGCAAAATGTAAAATACAAATGTGGTTTGAATCCTAAACAATAAATAACTCACCGACTCTTCCTACAAGGAAAATAACAAATCAAAATGGCGACAGCACGTTTTAATACTTAACGATACAGGCGGACGTTTTGTGCTGTTCTTTTCCAGAATGCAAACAAATAAAAACATTAAAACATGGCGGCAAATGACGGATTGTACTACCCAGCTAACAAAATGTTATTAGAACGTTCTGGCAAGATTCTCTCAAAAGTTAAACATTATTTATACATCATCCATGGAACGTTTTTCTAACATTTTTAACTGTTACTACTACTACTTTTAGAATGTTTAGAACATTCAAAAGTAACATTTGCAAAACGATAAAATGGAATGTTCCCTTTATGTTTTCTCTAACGTTCACATAACCAAGATAAAACTGGATGCTTTGAATGTTTAACGCAATGGAAATGTTAGCAAAACGTTCTAAGAACATATTTTTGTTAGCTGGGTAGTTCCTGTCCTTTGAATGTCGATTACTAGCTTAGCCGGATAAATTTCAGGAACACTTGGCCAAAAGCAACATTTTGTTTTTCAAAGCATGCGTTGCATGTTTACGTCACATTTATCAAGGCGGAAATAAATAATTTACCATTTTAATCTCATTGCATGTAAAAAAATCTAATTTAGACAGACCAAATAACAAAAAGAAAACAGATGATATTATTTCCAGTTCATTCGTCTCATGAAAAATGGAAGGTTGCATTGCATTATGGGATACAGCACGCAGTGCAATGCGTACTGCACAGTACAGTAGGTCGTTCCATGCATAGAGAAAACACACGCTATGCACATACTGAAGAATTAGTAGAACGCTAGTATGCCGTTTAATCAAACTTTCCAGTACCTATCCCAGTTCTATGCCAAGTAATCCTGAAACTTATTCATCTAAGAAAGGCGCACTCAAAAAACAGGTCACTAGAGTTAAAAGGATGGGTGTTAGGGGTGGACGAATGGACGGAAGTGTGGGAGGAAGTAGAGGTGTGCTTGTTGGGATGCAGTCCAGACGGCTGGACCGATCCCAGAGGAAAAGCCCAAGTTTTTTTAACCCCCATCCCACCCCATCCTTTTCTCTCTGTAGTGTGTAAATAGTTTTATCCCAGGCTGGTAATGTTGGCCCTGCCACCTGGGGGTGCCACAATGCGCTGAGTGGTACGACGAGGGACGTTGTCGTCAATTTGAGCTCCTGTGAAATGATGGAAGAAGAAAATGAGTTAGATGGCAAGAACAGAGCACACATTTGGGCTATATATTATAAAATTGTACTTTTTTATATGTAAATAAAGTATGCAACAACAAAAAATTGACATAATCAAGCAGTTGAGATTTGCTGTATATCATATATCGCCACATGTGAGTATACTGTAGTCATGCAGAAAAGGTTGGACATATTTATTATCTAACTTTATATTTAGAGCGGGACGATAATAGTTAAATTTTGCGACAATATAAACAATCACGTAGCAAAGATTTGCAATAGAGTAAAATCACAATTTCTAAAAATATCAAGATCTCTGGCAGTGTGATCAAACAATGAGCCAAAACACTGGAAAAGCAAAGTTGAGCACAATGCATTTTGGGATACAGTGTGCCCTGGTTGTACTTTATATTGCATATAATTTTGCAATATTGACAGTGTTATTGAACTGAATTAAACTGACACTAAACAGACTTTAACTGTGTTCAGGACAAACTTATAAACAACTATCACTAAACAAACAAACAAAAAACAACAACAACAACAAAAAAACAGCTGTGGATCATTCAGGTAACAACACAGTATTAAGAATCAAGTGTGTGTAAACTTTTGAACAGGGTCAACTATTATTTTCTCCTGTGGACTATATGTAAACATCTTTTATATGAAATATCTTATTCAGGTCAGTACTAAATAAAAAATAACATGCAATTTGTATGATCCCTCTTGTTTTGATAAAATAATGCAGATTCTGCAAGGTGTATGTACACTTTTGACCTCAACTGTATATAGTAGTATGGTAGTATGCCATTCTAAAAAGTCCTATGGTAGCAAATTATATACATTTCTTTCAAAAATTTGTAAAGAAGATTTATCTGTATACTCACCAGACAGGCTGAATCCAGACTGATGCAGGTTGCGAACTGGTTGAGGAGCCTGTTTGACTGGAGAAGTCTTACCAGAGGTAACAGGGGTCATGACCTTAGGTGTCACAGTGACCTCACATACCGGGCCGTCATATAGACCTCGTGGGACTCCACGCAGCTCAGCAAGCTGTGATAACAGATACCATAAATCTGAGAAATTTCTAATCATTCATGACTCTAATTAAACCACAGTTACATCACTTGCAGCTGCACGTGCACAGTGGTTGCAGAAAAACAGTGGTAACAAGTGGAGGTAGACGGGTAAAATCCATGGAATAAGAGAAAAAAAATTTTTTTGTGCCTTTTGATGCCAGAATCGGAATGCAAGTCAATTTTATAGAATACTATGGATGAAAACACCTATGATAACTACTTTTAAAGCATAAATTTGATTTAAACAATAGGTCTACATAATACTCACATATGCTGTTCATAGGGGATGTATTTGTATTAGCCCTACAGTTACAGCATGACATATTATTTAAACCTATTACTATTAACATTTTTACATAACATTTATTTATTTTATCTCACAATTCTGACTTTTTTTCTCTTAAATGCAAGTTTATATCCCCTAATTCGGACTTTATAACTCGATTTAACTCAACAATAGTGAGTTTGTCAATTCTGAGGGAAAAAAAGCTAGAATTGTGGGATATAATCTTCTATTCTGAGCCGAGGGTAAAAAGAGAGAATGAAGAGTCTCCATAGGCTATGTCTACATTAATCCGGATACATTTGAAAACGGAGTTGTTGTTTTAAAACGCTCTCCGTCCACACTAGCGTTTTCAAGTGTTTTCCAAATGTTTCTCATCCACACTGAAACGTAGGAAAACGTTAAATTCGCCATACTGCGCATGCGTAAAAACTCACTTAGATGATACAGACGGAACAGACATAATAAGTTTTAATGCAGTTCTTGGCAGGATCATTTTATTTACAGAAATATCTCATCATTCGCTGACGTGTCCATGACGCGCGCTCTTATGTTTGATCTAAAAAGCAGCTGCCCTCACGTTTAGCTGCAGGAGTCAGGACAGCAACTTAGTACATTTTCTGTCATCTTTTTAGGACTGTAATATGAAGAGTGTACAAATATGTCTTTAGCAGCAGTGTGAAAGTGAATAGCACATAACAGCCACAATTACCGGTATAAACACAGATATCTTTTGGTACAATATGCGTCAAACATGCGTCATCGTTTTCACAGTCCACACTGCAACGCAAACTCAAAAACACTGTCTCAGTGTGGACGGAAGGCCAGATCGGAGAGAAAAAGATGCGTTTTCAAACTAAAATGTATTAGTGTGGACATGGCCATAGAGAAAAACCCACTTGAAAACCGTCATTTTCTGTCACCACAAAAAAAAAGGTCATCCCTGTTTCCGATCTGTAAGACTATCCCACTATCTAACGTCAATTTCGTTGCATAACAGTGTTTATTGCTGGGTGACAAGCTTGTAATATTCAGAGAACATTTTTAAAGTGACATCTAATCAATATAATCTACAATGTTTTAAATTTTACACATTTTGTACCATATCCCACAAAGGTTATCTTCTGCAACCATGATGCGCGCGCATCCCGAATGTTTACAAACTTATAATTGGTCTATATGCATGTATGTACGATGTGTATATACCCTGCTGCGAGCCTTTATCCTCTTGTAGACGTAGTCAGGAAAGGGTTTACGGGTGATGTAGCGTCCAGAACCCTCAGTGGTGTGGAGGTTCCCATCCTCCAGGACGATCTTGCCCTGGCTGATCACCACCAGAGGAGCTCCACGCACTTCAATCCCCTCAAAGATGTTGTACTCCACCGCCTGAGCAAGACAGAATGAGGGAAAAGCTCTCATCTTTAACTACTAATTTGCTTAAAAGCGTCTATCTTCAGCACAATAGCATGGTTTCGTATATCGAACATTTATCAAACTCATATTATCGTATTATCAAAGAAAATTATCTTGATAATTATTGCCCATCCCTAGCTCAGATAATTCACTCTTTCTATATTTGACATCCTCAGCGTCTCATTCCTGTCAAATTAAATCAGCACAGATCGCAGCATCAGCCTCATTGACAAACAAGAGCCGACAGAGCGAGTGAGTCAGCAGAATACCAAAACAGCTCAGGGCAGAGGATCATGGAAGTCAGAGCTGGTCCAGACCTAATGGTGTCACTCACATTACGGTTCATTTAAAGTGCATTCAGTTACACAAGCAGGCTGTGAGACACTAGAGAGCTTCCTTCTCAGTCGACAAACAGTCTAACAAGTGATTTAGTTGTAAACAAACTCTTCTCACCAGGTGGTGGCTCTTGGCAGAGATGATTTTGGTGGCGTCGGGGTCCCAGAGCACCAGGTCGGCATCGGAGCCCACGGCGATACGGCCCTTCCTTGGGTACAGGTTGAAGATCTTGGCGGCGTTGGTGCTCGTCATGGCCACAAACTGGTTTTCATCCATCTTACCCGTCACCTGTGAAGCAGAACACTCATCTTAACAACAAGGTCAGAAACGTTTTGCTTGAATGATAAAGTGATGAGAGTTATATTGATTTTTACCACAGTATAGATACAGTCAGTCTTTTGTCATGCACGTGATGAAACTACTTCAATGAAATACAATAAAAATTCCAACAATATTAATTAATATATTATTTAAAAATGTATTTATTATTTATTATTAAAATGTGTTATTTTATTTAATAAAAGTAAATTAATAACAGTAATAAGCATAAGAATATTCAATTATTTATATAAATGATTATAATGATCAAAATAATGCAACATGCATGCAATGCAACAAAAAATATTTTTCATTCTTTTTTATTTTTGTCTTGTTTTCTATTACAGTTACACATTTAAAGATACATTAAATCAAGATACACTTGATTTTTTTTCTCATTTTACTTGATACAGAAAAATGTATCGAAATAAATTCAAACAAGAAAAATAAACGTAATTCAAAGTTCAAAATTAAAGATTATTTTTCTTTCCCTACTAACAGATATTCATTCTTCTTTAAAGCATAAACTCACTTAATTTTGATAGTCATTTTGCTTCCCAAGTAAATATATTTTAAAGTTTTTAAAGTTAAAGTTCTTCATATGTGATATATATGAATGTTTTTTCTTGGATTGAAATATAAAATATTTACTTTTAAATGCTTTTTAAATGTTTTTAATAATATATTTATATTTTTAAAATATATTTTCAAAAATACACACACATATGGACAAAAATATATTGGTAGAAAAATATACATTTAAACATTTTTTGGTCTTTTTTTGTATATTTTGAATATATTTAAAAATGAGGCTGCAACTGTGTGATATATGTGAATGTATTTTCTTGCATTCAAATAGAAAATATTAATTTTTAAATGCTTTTAAAAATATATTAATATTTTTATAATGTATATTAAAAAATACACACATGTGGACAAAAATATATTGGTAGAAAACATATACATTTACAGGAGAAACATATTTTAGCAAATATATTTTTTGGTCAGTTTTTGTATATTTTGAATATAAGGCTACAATTGTATTACCATAGCACATTGGTACTTCACTAGTAGTCGGTTCACTAGTTTTTATAATATAGACTGCAAAACTGTTTTTTTTTTTACCCCACTGACAGATATTTATTTCTTGTTTTGGAAATGTATTTATTATTTATTTTAAAAATATATTATTTATTTATAATTTAATAAAGGTAGATTAACAATAATCATCATAATAATAATCAATTATTTATATAAACAATTATAATTACTAAAATAATGCAACATGGCTCATCCAGCCAGATTTTTGAGATGATTTGAATTGATAAATAACAGAATATTGATGAAACAGAATTAAACTGAATATTACTTCAATAAATAAATTAATTATATATACACATATAATAAATAATTATGATACTAAACTCATGATGCCTCATATGAACCTATTAATTTGATAAATAACACGTCTTTAAACAAACTGCTTTAATAATTTTTTAACATGTCCCTTATAATAATAATAAAAATGATAATTAATAATTATCAATATAGTGCATAGTGGATCATCTAATCAGATTTTACATTAAACTACTTAATAAAGGAATAATGATTTGGTGTATGCCTTCTATGCATGTTTTGTATTTTCAACTTCTCCTTCCTATTATCTGGAATAACCTGTTACTATTTAAAATAAAATAACCTGTGCCTTTTTTTCATATGAAAAGATGTAACTACAGTATTGCTGTATAACATTGTTATATTTTGAAACATTTTATATCTAAACGGATATAAATATAGATATAAGATATAATAAACAGATTGTTACTAAAAAAATGTACTGGCTACAATAAACCAATAAAGATAAAAATTTAAATAAAATAAAAGCAACAAATGCATAAACTCCTCATGTCTCATAGAACCTGGATCTGTAATAATACTCATGAACAGATAAAGCAGATAAATCTCTCACCACACACTTGTCCCAGACGATGGACATTCTCTCCTCTGTACCGTTAGTTCCCTCCGGGATGAGGGTGAAATTATCCTTGCCGACGGCCCTCTGGGAAGTGTTGAAGGTGCAGTGAGCGCTGCCAGTCACCTGGAGATCTCCACTGCACAGAAAACACAAGAATAAGTCAAAAGAATAGCTCTTTTTGGAGTAATGGCACCCTCTAGTGATCACCCATAAATGTTCTTCCCTTTGCAATCAGTTGACATACAGTAAGTGCCTAATGGCTGAACACACTCACTGTGCTCCAAATAACCCCCCTGTAGTCTATATCCCATAATGCACTAGAGCAGCTGTGGACACACACCAGGCCAGCAGGGAGTTGAGATAGTCCGGGGTGGTGGGGTCGGGGCTGAGGGGTGGAGATGTGATGTAGGCCGCAGCTTTGGCCCAGTTCTTGCTCCAGTAGTGAGTGCCGTCTGTCCCCAGGCTGGCTGAGATGGGTTCCCCGTACACCACGGTACCTGCCGAAGGAAAGCACTGGGTCAGCGTCACTATAATGGAGATTTAAGAGCTACTTTGTACTTCATACTTAAATGCCTCATGCTTATACAACAACGCTCAGTGATGTTTTAGTGTATAATGTCTTCTAAAACCAGCTTAAAGGAGAACTCAACTTCCAGAACAACAATTCACAAATAATTTACCCACCCCCTTGTCATCCAAGATGTTCATGTCTTTCTGTCTCCAGTTGTAAAGAAATTATGTTTTTTTACTATGAGGAAAACATTTCAGGATTTTTCTCCGTATAATGGACTTCATTGGTGCCCCAATTTTGAACTACCAAAATGTAGTTTAAATGCAGCTTCAAAAGGCTCTAAACAATCCCAGCTGAGGAAGAAGGGTCTTATCTAGTGAAACGATTGGTCATTTTTTTCTAAAAATAAAAATTTGTATACTTTTTAAGCACAAAAGCTCCTGTAGCACAGGCTCTGGGATGTGTGTCCACGACGCTACGTACTATTGAATCACGTTGAGGGGTAGGCCGAACTACAGACCCAGTGTTTACAAAGCCAGTGCGCAAAGACTATGAAAGTGCAAGTAGGTCAAACGCTGTTTACAAACAAAAAGGTACAATGATGTCGGGCGATTCTGAAGTTGTAGGTGAAAATAAGATGGAGTTTTTCGACATACTCTATCTTTTTGAGCCGGAGTACACAGACGATGAACTTGTGGTGATTAGAAGACGTGATTCGTAGCAGTGATGGGATGTTTGGATCATTTTACCGACTTAGACCTTTGAGTCTCATTTTAGCAAAATGAACGACTCTTTTTTCCAAGTCATTTCGTTAATTTTAGCAAAATATAATGAAAACGTTACGTGTTGCTTCCCTAACACATCTACTGCTTACACAAACGTTGATCACACTACAAACAAGACAAAACTATAATGCTATAAGAAACAGAAAAGATTCATTCATTGTTTACCTGGGTCTTTAGTCTGTGATTAGCTCACCTCACCTCTTATCTGACAAGTTTTTGGGTTTGAGTCGTTCGTTCATCACGTGACAGCTCCATAAGATGAACGAACGACTCGAAAAACCCGAAGACTCAAAACAGGTGATGCACACCTGCACAACAGGCATGCACAACTGAACGAATCACTCCCCGAGACGACTCGTTCTTCCCGAGTCACATTGAAGATTCGTTCAAAATGAACGAATCGTTCAAGAACGACCCATCACTAATTCGTAGCATCGTGGACGCGCATCCCAGAGCCTCAGCTATATGAGCTTTTGTGCTTAAAAAGTATTTAAAAAATTGTATTTTACGAAAAAAGTGACCGATAGTTTCGCTAGATAAGACACTTCTTCCTCGACAGGGATCGTTTAGAGCCTTTGAAGCTGCATTTAAACAGCATTTTGGAGGTTTAAACCCGGGGCACCAGTAAAGTCCATTATATGGAGAAAAATCCTGAAATGTTTTCCTCAAAAACCATAATTTCTTGCGACAGAAGACAGAAAGACACGAACATCTTGGATGAGTAAATTATCTGTGAAATGTTGTTCTGGAAGTGGACTTCTCCTTTAACTAGCTAACGATGTGGTCAAGATCCCTTTAAAACCAGCCCACTGAATCAGGTATGACCAGACTGAAAAATTAGCTTAGCTTGAGTTGGTTTTAGCTGTTTTTTTTACAGTAGTGTCACATCCAAGCCCCCCAAAAATAACTCCTTCTTATTGAGTGTTTTGTCTTATTTTGTCTTATAAAGATCTTTAACACAAGTGTGTTTTGTCTTACTGTTTTCACTTGGTTTAAAAATGATGCTAGAACAAGTGAAAAATCTGCCAGCTAGTGCAAAAAAGACAAAATACATTTACACACACAATTTGTGAATTGTGAGGACTTTCCATAGACTTCTATAGTTTTTATACTGACCAAACGATATTGTCTATGCCCTAACCCAACCCGAACCCTAAACCTACCCCTTACAGAAAACATGTTTGCATTGTTACATTTTCAGATAAACATCATTTACTATTTTTAATCATTTATTTACATTGTGAGGACCACAGGACGGTCCCCACCATGTCAAAATTTTCAGGTTTTACTATCCTTTCCTTTACTATGTAGCAAGAACAAGTACACACACGCACACACACACACACACACACATATATATATATATATTAGTTTTGAACATACTCACTTAATTTTTATTTCGTTATTTTTTCTTAGAAAACAAAACTTTATATCTGAAGCTATTTTGCTTCTCAAGTAAATATATTTTGAAATGTTTTTCTTGAAATGTGAATGTGAATTATTTTCGTGGATTGAAATATAAAATACTTAAAATACATTTTCAAAATACATAACAAATGGCCAAAAATATATTGGTAGAAATATACATTTACTGGAGAAACCTATTTTAGCAAATATGTTTTTAATGGTAAATTTTATTTTTTAATGGTACTTCCTTAGTTCACTTGTATTTTGTTGCATACACTGCAAAAAATTATTATTATTATTTTTAACCCCACTGACAGATTTCTTTTTCTTGTTTTGAACATAAACTCCAATTCATTTTTTTTCTTTGAAAAACAAGACTTAATATAATAAGCCATTGCTTCTCAAGTAAACACATTTGATATTTAGTACTGGAAATCAAAGCAAAAATATAATTTTTTGCAGTGCAGTCAGTGTCACATGTCCTTTAGTTAGGAGTTTGTTGATCATTTGAATATAAAACCCATGTGATTTTCCACGCCCTTCTGGGTGATTTATTGAGATGTTGACTGGTTGGACTTTTTTTATACCAAACATCTGCTGTACCTTTTTTCCTGGCCTGTGCGATGACATCAGCGGCGCTCTTGCTCATCACTTTGGTGATGTAGAGCGGGCAGTTGGTCTGATTGGCGACGGTCACAGCCCGGTTCACAGCCTCGGCCTCCACCTATAAAACAACGGCCCGACACTCACTGACCTTCAGCTGAAATTACAGACACGGATGCTGTAAAGCGCTGCTCAGCATCTCCTGAACGCTGACTGCACTTTATGTGCGCCAACGGACCCGGGCTAAAAGTTTCTGGAAGGCTGATGTGCCTGTGATACCAATGATCAATGAGTCTGGCAGCAAAAAACAGTGGGAAAGTGGAAAGTCTGAAATCCCCTGATCCCCGAAGGGAAATAACCCGTAAATGTGTTTTAGTGCAGCACGTTTAAAAGTTATTTTGGAAGCGTTCTCGGGTCTCGATGTACGATGACATGTTAAAAACCCTTCCATGTGGTGCACAGCTGTAATTCTGCAGTGTGATGTGTTGTGAAGGTGTATGTGGTGTAGTCTGGTGTGCATTTAAAGTGTTTTACCTCTTCTGGGCGGCTCAGAACGTGTCCTTCTGGACCAGTGATGCCCAATCCCAGAATCCTCTTCTGCTCCTATAAACAAAAGAGAGTAAAAGAGATTTATATGGATTTCACTGCAAAATAAGTATTTATTTTTTTGCATTGTAAAATGTATTGTCATGAAAATTAAGCACATTTGAGCCCAAATTATCGTAACTGCAACGCAGATTTTTCACTTACTTTATATTTCCCATGTATTCTCAAAGGTAATTTTCATGAGATTATTATCAGTGTCATTTTTTATGATTTTTTTTTATTTAAATCAGCATAAAAGCAGCACAACAAATACTACATTTAATATTATTTAATTTATTTTCACCTACAATAATGAGAGTTACATTTCTTTTTGCATTACAAAATATAGAAGAGACGATAATTTAATTGTTATGCAATTTGACAATGCAAAAAATCTTATTTTTCATAATGCATATTTTTTCCACACACTGTCTGTCAAATGTTATTATACGTATAATAAAATATATTGTATAATTACGATTTTTAAAAATGTTTTTAAAAGAAGTCTCTGCTCACCACGATTGCATTATTTGTTTTTTAAAGAAAACAGCAAATTAGAATGATTTATTAAAGAAAGAGGGAAAGAAAGAAAATAAATAAATAATAGAAATAAATAATATATTAAAATAGAAAACAGTTGTTTTAAATTGTAACAATATTTCACAATATTGCTGTTTTTACTGTATTTTTGATCAAATAAATGCAACGTTGGTGCAAAAAGAGATCTTTTAAAAACATTAAGCAAACATTTATTTTTTAATCAATTATTTATATTCAATTATTTAATCCATTATAAACATATGAATAGTTAATAATATTAACTTTTATTAATTTTATATGTATAATATTACATTTTTAATGGCTTTTTGATCAAATGAATACAACGTTGGTGAGCAAAAAGGAGATATCTTTAAAAACAGTAGTAATTTTTTTCTATAATCAAACATTTAACTTTTATTAATATTATATGTATGTTTTATTGTTTAATAATATTATATGTGTAATATTAAATTTATTCTAATTACAATATATATATATATATATATATATATACTTATTATTATAACTATTAATTAGAATGATTTATGAAAGAAACAGAAATAAATAATTTCAGAATATTTCAGAATATATCAAAATAGAAAACAGTTTGTTTTGAATTGCAATAATATTTCAGAATATTGCTGTTTTTACTGTATTTTTGATCAAATAAATGCAACATTGGTGAGCAAAAAGAGATATCTTTTAAAAACAAAACAAAACTGTATTTTTTATTTCTATAATCAATTATTTTCATTAATTTATTTAATCAATTATAAATATATGATTAATTATTAACATTAACTTTTATTATTATATGTATTATTTTATTATTTAATAATATTATATGTATAATATTACATTTATTTTAAATAATATAATTAATAATATAATATAGTTGATATAACTAAAATAATATATATATATATATATATATATATACTGTATATATATATATATTTTTTTTTTTTTTACATCAGTTAACATTTATTTCAAATAACATTTTTTTTTTAAAAAAAGAACCTAGTTTTACTGAACTATAATGACCCTTGAATTTTTCCCACAGTATGTTTTTGTACCATTTCAGCTCATTAATTTTGTCTTAAGAATGAATGTGAAAATCATCTTTAAAAAAAAAGTTGAGCTCACCTCAGCAATGATGTCTCCGTTCTCTGCGTGCACCTGAGCGATGGCTCCCAAGTCCCTGATCGCACTGAACACCTCATACATCTACAACAGACAGAAAAAAACACAACACTGGGTGTGTCTTCTGTGTTTATGCATTGCAGTTTGTTTTATCATCTGCTCTGGATCTACAGCAACAGGAAATGTGGCGAACATCAGAATGAACGAGACTGCTCCCCTGTGACCATGAGCCCTGCACGCTCAAAACATGGAGAACTCATCATCACTGTACTCTCACTGCACAAAAACACTAGCACTCCTGATTTAGTGCCTAATCCATCTTTATCAGGATAATTAAATGAATATGCATGAGAAATCATGCATACCTGGGAGTCATTTAGCTGGAAAATGTCCTTGTAGGCCAAGTAGACCAGGAAAGAGTTGACGCCTGGGGGAAAAAAAAGACCAGGATGTAAAACAACAGACATGGATGTGCATACAGACAGCAGGAGCTGCTGGAACAAGCAAGGTTGAAGTAATGAGCTCATGGACTTTGAGAAAAGCAAAGACTGTATTCTCGTTAAAGCACTCGCAATGATTCTTCCCTAGAAAATGAATGTAATTTGAACCATTAAGTACCTAAAACATCATTTTGCTATGGGAATACTGTTCTAGGTGTTTGTATATTGATGTAACTGCTGCATTGTCACATTATTTTTGTGAATATTAAGCATTTACCGTGATCTTTGACCAGCGCCTCGAGCTCCTCCTGCATGCCCTTGTGCCACTCCGTGATGTCCACATGCAGAGAGTAATCGCAGCACGACTTGTGGTCGGCCCACTCCCTCCATTGGTTAAAGGCAGCGATCAGACTAACGCCCGGTTCTGGGACCACATGATCGACTGAAACACACATACAAATCAATATATAGTGAGACTATTCACTTCTGTTGAAGAAATGTAAACATATTAAACATGTAACTTGTCCCAGTTTTTAAGGTGAACTATCACAGAGAGTGTCTTGAGGTCAGTGTTATTTTAGTATGAGATTTATACACTATTATAAAATGTATTAATATTTTGAATTTTCAGATTTGCAGTTTTCATTTTAATTTTACATTTACATTAATTCATTTGAAAGGCGCTTTTATCCATAGTGACTTACAGTTGAGAAAAACATGAAGCGATTCATCAATTTTTTTTTAAGGTTTCAGTAAGTATGTTATGTGCTTTTCAATTTGACTGTCATTAAAAACATATTTGATATGTAATATTTTGCTCTTTCCTTAAGAAAGGAACCGGATGCATTAAACATCATGTACAGCATTTTGAAACTAAAAATATTTTTTAGAAACAAATTAGACAGAAAGAATGAACGAAAGATAGATAGAAGAACAAACTACAGACAGATGAACAAACAATACATAGAACAGCATATAGAACGAACAAACAAGCGAAAGACAGAACAATAGATAGAACGAGAAAATGACAGATAGAACGAACAAACTATAGATAGATAGACTGAATGAACTATAGATAGACAGACAGACAGACAGACAGACAGACAGACAGACAGACAGATAGATAGATAGATAGATAGATAGATAGATAGATAGATAGATAGATAGATAGACAGATAGATAGTTAGATGAACTTCCGTCTGGTAGACGGTATAAAGTAGAAGTAGATGTTTATCCCAACTTCCATTGGTATTTTAAATAGGTTTTTAAAATGAATGTTTTTTTGTTTTGTTTTTTTTCTCTCTTTTTTAATGTAAATTGTTGTCATGAGGACTATTTGTATTGTTTTGTGTGCTGAACCTTTTGTCTAAAGACAATTTTCCACCCCATTGGAGGCAGACAGTAAAGCTTTTGAACTGAACTGAACAAACAAAAATAGAATGAGAAAATGACAGATAGATAGAACAACAAACAATAGATAGAACAACCTGAGAATGACAAAAAAACGATATATAGAATAAACGATTGAAAGAACAATAGATAGATAGATAGACAGAATAACGAATGATGGATAGAATAACGAACATTAGATAGAACAAACAAACTATAGATAGATAGATAGATAGACAGAATGAATGAACAAACTAACAGACGACTGAATGCATGATAGAACGACAGAACGACATAGAATGAAAGAACTAACGATAGAATGACAGAATGAATGATAATCTGAAAGACAGATAGACTGAACAAACTATAGATAGATAGATAGACAGAATGAACAAACAGACGTTCGAACGAATTATACATAGAATGACAGAACGACAGAGATAGAACAAATGAACGAAAGAATGAACAATAAATTGAACGACAGATAGATAGAATGAATGAACGACAGAACAAAACAAACAATAGATAGACAGACAGACAGACAGATAGATAAATAGATAGATACAATGAACGATCAAATGAATGATAGAACGACAGAGAGAATGAATAAACGAAATAGTAGATAGAACAACAAAACGAGCGAACGATAGATAGATAGATAGATAGATAGACAGATAGACAGATAGATATAGATAGAATGAATGGTCGAATGAATGATAGAACGACAGAGATAGAATGAATGAACGAAAGATAGAACAACAGAATGACAGAATGAACAATAAATTGAACAACAGATAGATAGATAGAAATGAATGAACGATAGAACAAAACAAACAATAGATAGACAGACAGATAGATAAATAGATAGATACAATGAACGATCAAATGAATGATAGAACGACAGAGAGAATGAATAAACGAAATAGTAGATAGATAGATAGACAGATAGACAGATAGATAGATAGATAGATAGATAGATAGATAGATAGACAGATAGATAGATAGATAGATAGATAGACAGATAGATGATAGATATATAGATGATAGACAGATAGATAGATAGATAGATAGACAGACAGATGATAGACAGATAGATGATAGATAGATAGATAGATAGATAGATAGATAGATAGATAGATAGATAGATAGATAGATAGATAGATAGATAGATAGATAGACAGATAGATGTTAGACAGATAGATAGACAGATAGATGATAGACAGATAGATAGATAGATAGATAGATAGATAGATGATAGATAGATAGATAGATAGATAGATAGATAGATGATAGATAGATAGATAGATAGATAGATGATAGATAGATAGATAGATAGATAGATAGATAGATAGATAGATAGATAGATGATAGATAGATAGATAGATAGATAGATAGATAGATAGATAGATAGATAGATAGATAGATAGATAGATAGATAGATAGATAGATAGATAGATAGATAGATGATAGACAGATAGATAGATAGATAGATAGATAGATAGATAGATAGATAGATAGATAGATAGATAGATAGATAGATAGATGATAGACAGATAGATAGATAGATAGATAGATAGATAGATAGATAGATAGATAGATAGATAGATAGATAGATAGATAGATAGATAGATAGATAGATAGATAGATAGATAGATAGATAGATAGATAGATAGATAGATAGATAGACAGATAGATGATAGACAGATAGATGATAGATAGATAGATAGATAGATAGATAGATAGACAGATAGATAGATAGATAGATAGATAGATAGATAGATAGATAGATAGATAGATAGATAGATAGATAGATAGATAGATAGATAGATAGATAGATAGATAGATAGATAGATAGATAGATAGATAGATAGATAGATAGATAGATAGATAGATAGATAGATAGAGATAGATAGATAGATAGATAGATAGATAGATAGATAGATAGATAGATAGATAGATAGATAGATAGATAGATAGATAGATAGATAGATAGATAGATAGATAGATAGATAGATAGATAGATAGATAGATAGATAGATAGATAGATAGATAGATAGATAGATAGATAGATAGATAGATAGATAGATAGATAGATAGATAGATAGATAGATAGATAGATAGATAGATAGATAGATAGATAGATAGATAGATAGATAGATAGATAGATAGATAGATAGATAGATAGATAGATAGATAGATAGATAGATAGAGATAGATAGATAGACAGATAGATAGATAGATAGATAGATAGATAGATAGATAGATAGATAGATAGATAGACAGATAGATATAGATAGATAGATAGATAGATAGATAGATAGATAGATAGATAGATAGATAGATAGATAGATAGATAGATAGATAGATAGACAGATAGACAGATAGATGATAGATAGATAGATAGATAGATAGATAGATAGATAGATAGATAGATAGATATGCAGTAATTTGTCTCTAAATAACTAAATAAACAGATTTCAGACGTACTGATCATGGTGGTGCCGCCAGCGAGAGCAGCTCGTGTGCCCTGGTAGAAATCATCAGCTGCTGTCATTCCCCGGTCAGGCATCTGGAAGCGGGTGTGAACGTCGATGCCACCGGGTATCAGCATCCTGCCGTGAGCGTCGATGGTCTTCACACCACCAGGAACTATGAGGTTTTCACCGATTTGCCTGGAGACAGAGAAAGAAAATCACAAAGGTCAACAGAGGTAAGCTCTACTGTTACTTGTGAATATAAGATGGACTAGAAAAATTATGACATATAAAACAAACAAACAAACAAACAAACAAAAAAAACACTTGCTTGATGACTCCATCCTCCATATAGATGTCAGCATGGAAAGACTGATCATCGTTCACTATCTTCGCCCCTTTGATTAGAAGTCGGTCACTCTGTGAGAGAAAGAGACGAGAGTCATACAAAAATGCATCTATTTACTGCACTTGCATGCATCTATTTATACCGTAATTTGACGGTAATTCAACAGATATCACATGGTATCAGTTTAAGCACAGAAACACTTTGTCTTGCACAGTATGAACAATAAAACTAAAATGCATGTGCATGTTCACAGTAACATTTCTTTCACTGGTGTTTTTTAAAGGCTATATATATATCAAAGTGATCTGATTTGATAAACGTCTTTGCATGACAAGGTCAGTGTAGTAAACAACCAAATGAGATGCTACGGTAGATTTGGGACATACTACACAGTCACAATCCTGTTATAAACTACACAGCACGCTAAAACATGACCGGCAAGCACTGGACATCAAGTTCAATCAGAGCTGAAGCATAAAGATCGCTGAGGCACATCAGAGAAACATAGTGATTCTTATCATGTTAAATCGATTCTGACACGCCATCATGAGCCCAAACGTCATTTCAGGATGCCGCCATCGACTGCAGCCCGCATGCTTCATTCCTGTTCAGACACGCAGCGCACAGAAGTGCACAAAAATATGGTGCATGTTCAATTTCACATCACTGCAATAAAAGAATCTGATTTAATGTCATAGTATTGACACTTTAACCCTAAGATGACAGTGACGTGGAGGACATGCACACTCATACTAGGGCATGATGGGAATAGAGGGGGGTTTAATAAGATCTCAGTTGCCTTGTGCTGTGTAATTAAGGACCTGATGGGATAATTGTCATGGAAGTCCTATTCTGTAGCTGTTTGTCTGCTAATGAGTAGCCATGAAAAGAGAACAAGTGCTGTGGAGAGCAAGACCGCTGTTGTGAGCTTGCGAACTACAGATGAAACACCATGAATTAAGACCTAAGTTTAAGATGCTTTATGATCAAATCTGAATTAATCGTATTTTACAAAACAAGCACACATGAGTGGAACCACAATGCCATATTTTAACTGGTCGATATGACCAAAATCTTATATCACAATATAGGTTTCATTTCATGGTAACAGTGTGTTTAGTAAAGGTTTTACAATCATTTTTTACACACTGAAAAATAAAACAGTGCATAATTACCTAGAAACAATTTTCACTAAGAAACTGCTAGCAAATTTCACAAATAATTACAAAGAAATGACATAATTTTACATTTTTAAATATTTTCTTATAATCTGTTTTGTTGAACACTTGTTGAATAATTTTTTTAAATATATTTTTTTTGAATAATAAAATTTGCAATACGTTTTTACAAAATTTTCATACCACTAAAATGTAACAATTCAAGACACCAGTTTCAATTATTACATGAGAAAATTAAAACTAGCCTAATTAATCTAAATAAAAGTCTTCTGACTTATTGAAGACTAGTATAGGACCCTATGGACGGAATCACGGAATCCAGTCATAAAAACAGAATTTACTGAATAACGCGGAATGTCACAGAATTTGTCAAAGTTTGAATGAATTAATCAAAAGTAGGTCATTACACTTAAATCAAACCGCAATATGGACTAGTATCTGTAAATATTACGCCGCAAAAATACAATTTAAATGTGAATCCTGCATGTTCTGCCTGTGTCTGTTTTAATGAATGGAGCAGATGAGCGGTTTTGTTTACTACACACACTGAAGCGCACGTGACACTCGCAGTGATTTCAGCATTTGACCGTTCCATTTTAGGAAAACTAGCGTCATATCATACACACACAGAAATGTAAAGGTAGACACGGCAACTCGTCAAAATAAAAGTCCGGTTTAACTTGAAGACATTGTGCCAGCAATATATTACTACTACTACTACTAAAATGAAACGAACATTATTTTTTAGGGTATAATCACACAACATTTCTTCCATGTTTTAATTTTAATAGTAAAGTCCCCTTTTTTGCCAAAAAAAAAATGTGCTTAATTTTCAATAACAAAAAAGATAAATGAAATTAATGTTTTATGCCTTCATTTGATAACCAGAACATTTTAAATACACAACACAGATTTTCTGAGGGTAAAAAAAACTTTCATAAGGCTATTTTAAGAATAAATTTGAATTAATTAAGTATGGATTCAAATAATTAGACATGGAATCCAGAAAAATTTAAACGGAAAAAACGGAATTTGGGAAAAAATAAAATGGATTTCATAGGGCCCTAATAGTAACAATAATCTAATTACAAACAGATTTGTTATAGTTAACTTAAATCATAAACACACACACACACACACTTTGTTAATGGTAATAATATTTTCATTTACATTTAGTTTAACTTGATGTACTAGAATAAACAAAAATTAATAAATAAAAAAATATATACATTTTATTTATTAACACAATTACAAAAATGTAACTAAAACTTCAATGAAAAAAAATAATTCAAACTATTAATAAGAAATATAATAGAATGAAAATAATGAAATAACATCAATTACAAGCAATAGGACAAATGTATATGGTAATACTTCATAATAAGGTTAACATTAGTTAACATTCCCTAGTAAAAAAGTAATACATTTAAAATGCATATATTTTATACTATGTATAGTTCACATCTATTAACATTTACTGACATATCGCTCGATATGTCATGATATATATATATATATATATATAGCTTACTACGTATATGGATTAACCATTTTATAAAAGCAATAAGCCCAATGAAGCCGTGGTATAGCGCTGTTATAAATTCACTGTAAACCACAGGTTCTTAGGGCTTATTGCTTTATTAAGCTTTATTTTGGAGAACTACTTGTGCACAATGCACATTTCTTAATATTAAGCCTAAATATGTTTTAATGTCACTATTGATGAGGATTGTATGACCTTTAAATAAAATCATTCTTTAAATGCAAAATATTTAAAGTGGATCTAAAGTATACTTTTGCAATAGTTCCACTTTAGCACAATCAAATGTACTTTGTTATATTTTTAGTTTGACTTCAGCACTACTTCTGCAATTAAAGTACAAAATTTGTTGTTCCAAGTTAGTAGACTTTAAATAAACCGGGTTAGTAGACAAAAAGTACAATTGCAGGGTATTTTTTATTAAGTACATAATATGTAAATGCATTTGTAGTATGCTTAGCATGAAATAAACGTATTTTAAATACATTTTAGTTATTTATTTTTCACTAGGGTTAGTTAAATACATTACTTACAACTTTTACAGCTTTTATTAATCTTAATGTTAATTTTCACACTCACTATTGCATTATTAAAAGCACAAGTTGTTTAACATTAGTTAATGCACTGTGAACTAACATGAACAAACAATGAACAACTGTATTTTTATTAACTAACATTAACAAAGATTACAGTTTTTCTCAATTGCTTAAACGCATTTCTTGAAATTATGGCTCGCTTTTGCGAAACTCTAAACACAAATCCGTAACTTCTAACTCAATTCCCCGAACTTACTATATTCAGGTCAAAATGAAGCTCTCCACTCAAAACCACTCAATCTTGCTAAAAAAACAAACTTTGCTCTCAGACATGACACACAAACCCTCAAAAACACACACACACACACACACTACAACACAGTTTTACACACTGAGAAGATCAATTCAAAACAATACTACGAAAACTGGTAAAACTTTTGATGATGGACACAACAAATGTACACATTGCAAGTGTTTTAATCCTTAATTTATTGTACTGTAGAGTACAGCACAAAACATCAAACAACAACAAAAATAATTATTCTGCCCCAGCAACCTCCTCAACATTACAGACTAAATTGGCCCTGGACAGGCAGCGGGGTAAAAAATCCTCTTGCATGCCTGACCCAACCCTGGCACGCATCAACTAAAATACATAAGACTGCTTGTTTTCTTGCCCTTGCCCTTCCTATTTCTCTTCCACGTTGTTGTCGTCGTCGTCCTCCTCCTTCTCCTCCTCTTTCTCTTTCACCTCCTACTCTTCGTCTTTGAAATTGCATATTACTGTATCTGCATACTGATATTGATTGAAAAAGACCGGATAGGATTCACAGTTACACTTTTACTAGTGGTCTGACGGAATAATAATAATAATAATAATAATAATAATATATATATATATATATATATATATATATATAAAATATATATATCAACATAAAAAAATAAAATAAAAATATAAATACATTACAAAGTCATTGTGAAATAGAAAAGAAAAAGAAAATATGGGCAAAGACGGAAATATAAATTAGAAAGTCCACTGTCAGAATTTGTAACTCTTGTGTTCTCTGTCTGTATATGCTTTCCAATTGAAGGTTCATGAGATGTTGAGATGTACCTTTGAGCTATTTCAGAGAACTGCTTTATCGTTGGTTGATCTGTAGACTCCACATTAGTGAAAGTCAATATTCACTTGAACAATTCATGGCAAATTTACAAAAATTCTAATAGAAATGTGTAGAATATGCTTGACAGTTTATGACAACTAGATCAAAAATTTAGCATTTACTGCAAAGACATATACAATGAGCTAATGACTTGATGTTTTGAGGGGTAAGACTATAGCACAGAGAACTATATACATGTAATGCAACTTGTTAAAAAAATTAGAAACATTTTATGATGTGCACAAGTGACTAGATGATGTGGAGGTTGAAGAAGTAGTTTTGAGAATTTTATTTTTCTGATCTGAGAAAAGCAACAAACTGTAAACTGACTTTGGCCCTTATATCTCTATCGAAGGTTCTGATTGGTGTGTGATAAATTTTGAGTAATTGTGTGCTAATTGAGCTCAAACTTTGCAGACTTGAGTGAACAATATTGAATGCTAGTGCTTTCTAAATGACCACATGGTGTAAGCACTGAGAAATGTAGGGATTTGTGTGCAGAGTTTTGCAGTAACAGTTCACCAAATCTGACTCATGTGTTAAAGCAGGGGAATAGTGTTTATAGTTCAGGGAAATGGGTGTGCTGTTTGAAAAATGGCATTATGGTTTTGAAATTTTAGTTCAAAAGATTGGTTATAGTGTTTTAGCAATTGAGAAAAACTGTAATACATAGTGTAAGAAATGTATTGTTCATTGTAACAAATGACACCTTATTGTAAAGTGTTACCATAAATGTAATACATCAGATATAGATGAAATACATTTTTCAGGTCTAATCCAAAATATCAACCGGCTAAAAAATTTCTACTGGTTTATTGAGACTATGGGTATATTGTCCAACTCTTATCACTAAAAATGACTAAACACACTTACATATTTTGTGAAAAAGAGAGAAAAATGTTTTTGTTCAGGCCACAATCCCCTAAACACACTTAAAAAAATATCCACATCAGCTAGCAAACATAATCTTTATAGATAAAAACTCTAAAAGGACTATATACGGCATGGAAAACAAACAGCAAACATCCGAACGGAAATCAGGCCTCATTCATCTCTTAGACAAAGTCTTTCTGTTCTCTGCCTTACTATGAAACAGTAGATCCACACCACATTTATCATCATCACAGCCGGCGCTCACTTATGCTGTTAGCTGAAAAACATTCTCGCAAACATCCAAACCATCTTAACTGCGTTAGTCACAGTGGAAAGACTGCACAAGCGATCACGTGGGTTATTTGTGATGTTTAGACGGAGCTTGAGATCGATGTCAGAGATCAAAATGAACTCTTTTTATTCAGCCGTGACGGACACGTGCTCTGTATTGTTGTCGGTTGTTCACTCCTCTACACAAATCCATGACTAACGCTGAGTCCAGACAAACGCTGGCTCATTCTACGGCCGGCATTACGGCCCAAAGGCTCATTAAAACAGACCTTTACATCTGCTTTACTGCTGAGCTTTTGGCTTACACAGCAGTTCTTTAATGTCTTAATGCATATTCGGGAATACGGACCGATTAGAGGATTAAAGAAGGTAGGCGACTTCTCAAAATGGATAATTACAGTTTTGGATGCTAATACAAAGGATAAGCATGTCCAAAATATAACAAATCACACATGGCTGCCTCTCAATTCTGACTTCAGCTTTCCTAGAAAGAATCAAAGCTTTGTCCAGGAGAAGTTATTTGCTTTTAATTAGTAAAGAAGATCGTTTTGGTACAAGCAGACATTTAGTTAAGTATATAAATTGGTTGATTCCCCTGCTGAAAAAAAAAACAACTAAAACCAGCCTAAGCTGGTTGGCTGGTTTTAGCTGGTCATCCAGCCTGGTCTTAGCTGGTCAGGCTGGGAGACCAGCTAAAATCAGCTATTCCCAGCTTAAACCAACTAAGACCAGCCAACCAACCTATGCTGGTTTTAGCTGTTTTTTTTCAGCAGGGTCTTTACTGTCTAATTTCAACCACACAAATGGTAGATATTTAAGCTCTACTGACCATATTTGTGGCACAGTTTTGAAAATAATTGAGTAAACTAATGGCATAAATACGTATGAAGGAAACATATGCATAATTATATATGCAAATATGCAAAGCAATACCTGTAAACATACTTTTCACCAATATTACAGCCTTTTTTCAAGGTATACTAATCAAATCAGATATAAATACTGTATTAATAAATAGATTATTTACTGTTGAAGCCAGAAGTTTACATACACCTTGCAGAATCTGCAAATTATTTTACCAAAATAAGAGGGATCATACAAAATGCATGTCATTTTTTATTTAGTACTGACCTGAATAAGATTTTTCACATAAAAGGTGTATACATATAGTCCACAAGAGAAAATAATAGTTGAATTTGTAAAAATTACCCTGTTCAAAAGTTCACATAAACTTGATTCTTAATACTGTTGTTACCTGAAAGATCCACAGCTACTTTATTAGTAGTATTTTTTTAGTGATAGTTGTTCATCAGTCCCTTGTTTGTCATGAATAGTTAAACTGCCTGCTGTTCCTTCAGGTCCCACAAATTTTTTGGTTTTTCAGCATTTTTGTGTATTTGAACCCTCTCCAACAATTATTTTGAGATCCATCTTTTCACACTGAGCACAACTGAGGGACTCATATGCAACTATTACAGAAGGTTCAAACACTCACTGATGCTTTAGAAGGAAACACAATGCATTAAGAGCTGGGGGTGGAAACTTTTTGAATTTGAAGATCAGGGTAAATTTAACTTATTTTGTCTTCTGGGAAACATGTAAGGATCTTCTGTAGCTTCTGAAGGGCAGTACTAAATGAAACAAATATGATATTTAAAAATGCAAAATGCACACATTTTCATTCTGTTCAAAAGTTTTCACCCCCAGCTCTTAATACATTGTGTTTCCGTCTGAAGCATCAATGAGCATTTGAACCTTCAGTAATAGTTGCATGTGAGTCCCTCAGTTGTCATCAGTGTGAAAAGATGGATCTCAAAATCATACAGTCATTGTTGGAAAGAGCTCAAATACACAAAAATGCTGAAAAACCAAGGAATTTGTGGGACCTGAAGGATTTTTATAAAGAACAGCGGGCAGTTTAACTGTTTAAGACAAACAAGGAAAAATCATGAAATTAAAACACACACACACACATCTGTGGATCATTCAGGTAAGAACACAGTATTAAGAATCAAGTGTATGTAAACTTTTGAACAGGGTCATTTTTATGAATTCAACTATTATTTTCTCTTGAGTGACTTTAATGTAAACATCTCTTATGTGAAATATCTTATTCAGGTCAGTACTAAATAAAACATAACATGCATTTTGTATGATCCCTCTTGTTTTGGCAAAATAATTAACATTTTGCAGATTCTGTTCATTTTGTGTGAGGTCTGCTTAAGCATACCAAAAAGGAAAGTGACACAACTCTGTTGTTTATGTGGAGCCGAGCTGGTAGTTTGCCAGACTGTCTGGAATCGACAAAGCAACGCAAACATCCTGGCATCTGCATATTCATGACATTTGATGACAAACAACAACCAGAAAACAAATATTCTGACACCCATCTGGACAAGCAGTCTTAGCAAAAATAATGATTTAGACAACTTTTTAAAAAGCTTAAATTACATACGTTTGTATGAAAGAATAAATGTAAGTGCTTTAACAAACAATATTTGACAAATGCTGTTGTTAGAGCTGAACCCATATTGAATCCGGAATATTCCTTTAATCCATTGTAAAGCCTGTGAATGGGCTTATTGGGTCATTACGTAACAGTAAAAAGTCCCTCCTCTATATCAAGCGTTACAGTGTTTGTACTAACTAAACGTTTGTTATGGTTAAACGTATTTCCGACAGCTAAGAGCGCCTAGTGTGGCCCTGTTTGGATTAAAGAGACAAATGCAGTACGTAATAATTGACTTTTCCTCAGCTGCACATGTAGTGTGTACTTCAGCCAGCGTGAGGGTCTGCTAATGATGCTCTCCAGAGAGTCCATCCATACCAGAACAAATCCCTGTGACCCACTTACAGCGTATCTGGTGCATACTTTTATCCTAAAGACATACACACTAACTCAAGCTACTCCAATTGACAGTCATAATGGCCCTTAGACGGAGTGCACTCCCATCCCATCCGGAGTGCACAAGAAAAACCGCCTTTCTGAAAGTAATGCACAATGAGAACTAAGAGGTCTGCGGTCGAGTAAGTGGGTCAAACATGCTCAGATTCTTGAAGGTACAGTCACGTCTAGCAGTTAGTGGAAGTGTTTCTGTGGCTGACCAGGCTTGTGTTTTACTTCTTCACGTGAAATGCGTGCATGCATGTAAATGCATGTCAGAATGCAATCCAAATACAAAAATGCATGTGTATTCACATGATTGCATAGAGTATTTTGCTATGGCTTTCAAAAAAATTCAAACGGAGACTGTAGACATTGTACAGATCTCTAGCTCATGCTAAACACAAATGTCCACAGGCAAATGATTTAACCAGGTCAAAGCTGGTTCACCAATTTCATTTTCTCTGTCCACATTTGTGTTTACATTGAGCTTGAACTGCAAATCCAGCTAGGTCTAGAATTTATAGTGTTTTGTTAAGTTTATTTCATACTCCCTGTGGCTGAACTGATATACAGCATTTTGAATGGTAAGAATTATACTTCTAGGAACATAGTCACTATGTTTTAAAATACTTGAGTGTGCAATTCATAACAATATAGGTAAGAAATAATTCACATTAGGTAAGGAATAATAAGAAATAATTCACCCAAAAATGACATTTTACTTAAATTTTCAGGCCATCCGAGATGTAGATGAGTTTGTTTCTTCATCAGATTTGGAGAAATGTAGCATTACATCACTTGCTCACCAATGGATCCTCTGCAGTGAATGGGTGCCGTCAGAATGAGAGTCCAAACAGCTGATTAAAACATCACAAGTAATCCACGCCACTCCAGTCCATCAATTAATGTCTTGTAAAGTGAAAAGCTGTATGTTTGAAAAATCCATTATTAAAATGTTTTTAACTTTAAACCATTGCTTCCGGCTAAAATATAAGTCCATATTCCATCACAATAGTTTTTCCCAGTAAAAAAGTCATCTCATCTGAATCAGGAGAGAAATCTGCATACATAAAGTACCATTTACAGACAGTCCAAAACAGTTCATAACAAATATGTTGTATATTTTGATTTGAGAGGACAACAGAGGATGGACTTGCATTATGGAGGAAGCATTATAATAGTTTATTGACTTCACTATGGATTTCAGTCAGAAGAGATGGTTTAAAGGTAAAAAAACGCCTCAATAATGGACTTGTTTCTTACAAACACACAGCTTTTCACTTCACAAGATGTTAAATGATGGATTGGAGTGGTGTGGATTACATGTGGATTATTGTGATGTTTTTATCAGCTGTTTGGACACTCATTCTGACGGCACCCATTCACTGCAGCGGATCCAAATGACTTTACAAATTTGTAAATTATATAACAATTATTAGTACTAATATACTTCAAAATTTCACTTTTAATTCAGTGTGTTTACTTGCTGTTTCTTTGTAATTATTCATGAAACTGTGTATAACAGTAGCACATAATAGGAGACCCAGAATGTGTCTGTTAAGTTTCAGCTCAAAATACCCCGCATATCATTTTGAAAATGCCTATTTTGAGTGGAAGCAGAAACACGCTGTTTCTGTGCATGTCTCTTTAAATGCAAATAATCTGCTGCTCCCCGCCCCCTTTTCGACAGAGTGCATTTAGGCCACGCCCACACCGGGGGGGCGGGGAAACAATCCAATGCTCACCATTGACTTTGTATTGCGAAAAGCTGCCTTCTTGTCATTTCTGACTTATAACAAAAAACAGAACAATGTCTAAAAGCTGCTATGTGACAAGGTGTACAGTAAACAAACTAAAAAAACAATAAAAATTTAGCTTCTCAATATAACTTGTAGTTATAGTAGGCGTAGTTCTCAGTAATATGAGTAATATGACACGTTGCGCTCTACTTTTGTGTCCGCAAACGCTCATTTTTTGGGTGGACAGCGTATGTACAACTGTAGCTTGTTTACTGTACACTTTGTCACATAGAAGTTTTTAGACATTGTTCTGTTTTTTGTTGTAAGTCAGAAATGACAATGAGGCAGCTTCCCGCAATACAAAGTCAATGGAGAGCGCTGGTATGTTTCCCCCCAGGTGGGTGTGGTTTTCAGATTATGACGTGTGTCTCGTAGCTGAGATGCTCTGTTAAAAACATCTGTTTGGTTTTGCTTATAATGTCTATCATGCAGAAATCCTGCATTTTAAACCATAGTAGTTTCAACTTCTAAAATAGGGTTTTCTGAGCGCACACATCCGAAGAACGCGAATAACTTGCGCCATGGCGTTAGAACTAGTACACCGTTGTTGCTTGCGAAAACAAAATGACGGCACTGTGGGTGGAAACATGCAGATTAAGGGGCGATGATATTATAAGAAGATCCCTTTACCAAGGGGGTAGCAAAATCTGACACACTCGTTTTTTCACATGCTTGCTTACCAAAAGTTACCGGGTTGTCCTTTTTCACGTTTTCTGAGTTAGTAGATGCACTGAGGACCCGATTATAGCACTTCAAGAAAGTCCAATTTTCATGATATGTCATCTTTAAAACATCTGAGTTCACTCTATTCCTGAACATGAGCTCAACTGCTCTGCGCTAGCTGGAAATGTTGAGTCTTTGTTGAGTATTTCTGCGCCAGAGGGTTAATCTTGAGTTCAGCTTCAAATCAGAATGACGTTTTCGGGTTCTGAACTAGCAATCAGTGTAATCTACAGGGTCAATGCTCTGTTGAACATGAAAGATTATCTTCATCGTGACAACTGAGGAAGTATGAATGTTGCAGTTTTAACAAAATAGATGTCAAATTACAGCGAGCAGTTTATCGCCACCTGCCAACAATCAAAAGCACATTAGGTGTCGAAACTAAGTTTATTGGCACAGACATTGTTCTCAGGAAGACATTACATGCTATTACTCTGCAATTTCCTTCAGTGATTTTTCTAGCCACACGTCAACTGCACTGCTATGCTTACACGTGATAAATTCAGGCTTCAAACAGACACTGGACTTTCAAGGACTTTTCAAGCACTACTTTTTTGATTTTCAAGGACTCCAATATCTTTTTCAAGTTCCAATATAAGTTCAATCATTTGCGATGAAAAAACAGTGGATCATGCTACAATGCAATGTTTTTTAAATGGTGTTGAAATTCGAAAATTAATTGCTCTTTTAATTTAATTTTTTTTTTTTGCTAGTGAATCACTTGAAATTGAAAGAAGTCATGAGTTTGAATTAATCTCATGACTTGCATTATTATGGTTTATTGACTTCACTATGGATTTCAGTCAGAAGAGATGGTTTAAAGGTAAAAAAAAACGCCTCAATAATGGACTTGTTTCTTACAAACACACAGCTTTTCACTTCACAAGATGTTAAATGATGGATCGAAAATTAATTGCTCTTTTAATTTAATTTTTTTTTTTTGCTAGTGAATCACTTGAAATGGAAAGAAGTCATGAGTTTGAATTAATCGGAGCGTTTTCATCTTAAATGACTCACTCAATTGATTCGCTTCATCTGTTCCTCTTTTCACATCTTCAGCTATGTTGACATGACACTCAGTACTACTCACTAGTTTTATGACACTAATAGTCAAAAAAGTCGTTTTTAATTGCATGCAAATAAAAAATGAAGCACTTTTTTGATAGATACACTGTTTTTCAATAATTCAAGCAAGCACTTTCCAAGCACCTCTTCAAGAATACTGCTATTTAAAAGGGTTTTCCAGGCCTTAAATTTCAAAAAGTCAAATTCAAGCATCAAGCACTTTAAGCACCTTATATAAACCCTAAAATTACCAAATTTTTTTGTAATATCACAATCACAAAACAAAAATAAAATTTCACAAAGGAGATTTCTATTTCTCATGTTTTTCTACACTGTTGAGTCAGCTTAAAATATTTTTTCACCCTGCTGCCTTAAAATTTTAAGTTGAATCAACTAGGGGTGGGAATCTTTAGGCACTTCACGATTCTGGGAGTCACGATCCGATTCCAAAACGATTCTTGATCTACATTTTTTCCCCAATAAATTTTTCTGCTGTGCAAATACATCTTTACAACCATACATTTTAACCAAAATTGCAGTTTCTGTGCTTTTTGTTTATAGTTGGAATCTCTGTATGCCAGTACTGCGATTTTCATTATCAACCCAATATCACGATGTGTCACGTTCTCGGTTTTCAATATTACTGCACAAGTCTACATTTTCATATGAATTTTATATCAAATTTATTTTGTGCAAAATTTACTTTTTTTTATTATGTAAACAGGCTACTTTTTAAAACAATTACGTATTTAAAATAAATGTTCTTTAAGTATCCAAAAGTTTACAGACAATAGTTATGGGTTTTTCTTTTTTTCCTCAGCATTATTGCCGTTTGATTATTACTGATGAGACCATAGACAGTGGCAGCTTTAAAGGAGAACTCAACCAGAACAACAATTTACAAATAATTTACTCACGCCCCTGTCATCAAAGATGTTCATGTCTTTCTGTCTTCAGTCGTAAAGAAATTATTGTTTTTGAGGAAAGGATTTCAGGATTTTTCTGCATATGATGGACTTCATTGGTGCCCCGATTTTGAACTTCCAAAATGTAGTTTAAATGCAGCTTCAAAAGGGTAGAAGGGTCTTATCTAGCGAAATGATCAGTCGTGTAGCACAGGCTCTGGGAATGCGCGTCCATGGGTCGTTCTTGAATGATTTCTTCATTTTGAACAAATCTTTAATGTGACTCAGGATGAACGAGTCGTCTCGGGGAGTGATTCAAAATGAACAAAATGACCCGAAAAAAGATGATTTTGCTGAACGAGACTCAAAGGTCCAAGTCGGTAAAATGATCCAAATTTCCCATCATTACTACGAATCACGTCTTCGGATCACAAGTTCATTGTCTGTGTACTCCGACTCAAAAAGGTAGAGTATATCGAAAAACTCCTCCTACAACTTCAGAATTGTCCGACATCATTGTACCTTTTTGTTTGTAAACAGTGTTTGACTTACTTGCACTTTCTTAGTCTTTGTGCGTTTGCTTTGTAAACACTAGGTCTGTAGTTCCGCCTACGTTCCGTGTGACCTTTCGACGTGATTCAATAGTACATGAACGCGCATCCCAGAGCCTGTGCTACATGAGCTTTTGTGCTTAAAAAGTATACAAATTTTTATTTTCTGAAAAAAAGGACCGATTGTTTCCCTAGATAAGACCCTTGTTCCTCGGCTGGGATCGTTTAGAGCCTTTGAAGCTGCATTTAACAACATAAAACAACTTAAATGCGCATGTGCAACCTGCACATACAAAGTATACGTACGGTTACAAAAATCAGGTGGTGTCCCTCGCGTACGCATTAAAAGTGAAGTATACTTAATGCACAGATCTATTTCAATATATCAGATGTTTTGTCCTGCTCTGAAAACATAACTGACTGTGTGAACATCAGTTTCGTATAGAAGTATTCGAAAGTGCAAGTCTATTTAACCACAGCCGCAATCGATCTCCAGGACAACAAACACAAAGCGCACGTGAAAGTGCTTGAGTTTCGTGCATCTAATAGTACTGCATTACAAACGGCATTAAGGAAAGCATATCTAAAGTAAAACGCGGTGGGTGGAAACACACACTGTCATCAATGTGCACGCGTCACAGCGCAAAAAAACGAGCTTAGAATCGATTCAGAATCATTGAAGAGAGAATCACAATGCATTGGAGAATCTATTTTTTTCTCCCACCCCTTAGAATCAACTCAAATATCTCAGTTGTCACTTAGCACAACTTGACTTGACGAGTTGACTGAATTTAAAATTTTAAGGCAGCCGCGTAACAAATTATTTTAAGTTTTTTTTACAGTGTAGATGGTTATGAGAATCAATGAAGAGCAAACTTTAAGTTTACATTTTCTGAGAAAATCTCACATTCGTTCTTGGGTTTTCAGAAGAGATCTCCTTAACGTCTCAGACTTTGCTTGGATTCAACAAGATGTCAGCAATCAAAAACCAAAGATCTCAATATAAACACAAACACGCTTCATCAAATTCTTGAAAGTCCAAACGATCCAAAATTACAACTTTTACAATTGACTCTTTTCTATTTATTGTCTTCTTAAAGAATTATACACTGCAAAAAATGATTTTCTCAGTATTTTTGTATTATTTCCCAGTACAAATAACTAAACATTCTTGAATCAAGATTTACTTGAGAAGCAAAATGGCTTCTCAAGTCCTGTTTTCTGAAAGAATAATCAAAATTAAGTGAGTTTATGATTAAAACAAGAAAAATATCTGTCATTATTAGAGTATCTTGTTTTCTAGCACAAATATCTAAACAATCTTGAATCAAGATACATTTAATTGAAATGCAATCTAATTTTTTTCTTAGTTTTTGCTTAAAACAATAAAAACAAAATCTGCCAATGGGGTAAGAAAAATAACCATAGCTCAGAAAACAAGATTATTTTAATTACCCATTGAAATATTTTCTTTTTTTTAGAACACAAGACTAAAGATATTTAATAATTTTGTTTCTCAGGTAAATGTATCTTGATTTCAGAATGTTTAGATAATTTTAATGGAAAACAACACAAAAATACTTAAAGAAAAACAGTTTTTTTCCAGTGCAAGAGAGAACAAGTTGATACATAAATGAAAAATATCTGAGAATTGCTGAGCCGTGAGCGAGCAATAAAAGTTTAACAGCATTGATCGAGATGGCTTACTGACTCACATCTCAGTTTTTTAAGGTGAGTTTCACTGCTGTCGCTAATTCACGCAGGGGTCAAAGGGAACGAACGGCTGCACTTTTATCAAATCAATGAGAGCCTGAGTGAACGACATAAAACCGGCAGACCTCTCAGCCATTCGATACGCTGCGGACGATGAAGTCAGGCGAAGCAGAACATTGTCTGAGCTGCGGGAATGTGATTGCAGCAGAAAACATGGCTAGAAAGTGGGCCATGGGGGTGTATGTGTGTGTTTCAGAGAGAAGGGATCGAGTGCTCAGGCCATGTCTGTCACGAGTGGTGGCGTTGTGACATTGTCAGACAATACTAGAGCGAGAAAGAAAGAGACTGACAGGCTAATGCTCAGGCATTAAAAAGGAAAATCATATTTCCACTTAAATCCAATGCTGCATCAACATTTAGTTACTTTCTTAACCCTATAACGCCTACTGTATCATATATTATACATGAATTTCTAAGGCCTCTGAATGATCAAAATGATAAAACTTTGCCTAAAAACCTGTTTTGTGATTGATAGTTTATTATATGGTCTTTAATAATTGAAAAAACGTCCTCCTTCAGCTTGTGGTTCTCGTTTTTTTTAGCTGTGAAACTGATTTTTATAAAGTAAACTATTATTTTGTTAGTAATATTTTAAGATAAACACTTACTGGACTGAGAAAACGTTGCTTTACTTGATTATCCATACATAATGTTAAATAAAAATTATGTTTAAGTCAAATATGGTCATCAAGCTTTTGAGGAAGGTTTATTCATCTCTCAGTCTTCACTGCATTGCATTATATATGTTCTGAAAGTACAGAGCTTTGATCACATGCATTTGTGACCCTGGACCACAAAACCAGTCATAAGGGTCAATTTTCCATTGATGTATGGTTTGTTAGGAAAAAACAGTATTTGTCCGAGATACAAATATTTGAAAATCTGGAATGTGAGGGTGCCAAAAAATCTAAATACTGAGAAAAACACCTTTAAAGTTGTCCAAATGAAGTTCTTAGCAATGCATACTACTAATCAAAAATGAAGTTTTTATATATTTACAGTAGGAAATGTACAGAAAATCTTCATGGAACATGATCTTCACTTAATAGCCTAATGATTTTTTGCATAAAATAAAAATCAATAATTTTGACCCATACAATGTATTATTTTCTATTGCTAAAAAAATATACCCATGCTACTTATGACTGGTTTTGTGTTCCAGGGTCACATTTAAATATCATGTTATTAGGATATATTATTGGGAGTTATATAGTGACAACTGATATTTATATGCATTTTTTGTAATCTGTTGTTATGTTATTTTAAGTATCTGCTATACTGCTATAAAGATCTAATTCATTTAGAAAATTTAATGTTACTTTTCATCCATATAAATATCAGCATCTGCACCAAATTGCATGTTTTTGCTCAGTTTGGTCGTAAAATCTACATGCTTTTTTCTCCTCAAGTATGAGCTACATATACTCACTATATGAGCCATAAACATCAACAAAAAAAAATGCAAACATATTTTTTAGATTTTTAAAAATATTTTATCTAAAGTTTCAATAATCTGTTCCATTTCAAATTATTTTCCAGCTAATATTTCATATATTACACTACATATCAGTGCACATTATTACTGAAATAAATGCAAAAAATAAATCACAAAGAAATGTTGTTTTTTCTTATTGAATATCTTGCTTCATTCACAATATAACATGCTATGGACATGCAATAGGTTGCAAATGCTATTTCATGTTAACTATAACTTTATCCATGCATAAAAACATCTCTTCTCTTTTTTAACATGCATCTTTCCATAGGCATTTCTTTATAAAGATCCAAACAAAATGTTAAGGATCTTCATGCAGCTCTTTTCCATACAACCTCATTTACATTTCCACATATTTTAACTGGTGCCACATTTACTTTTGATGCACAACTGCTCCTGACAACTTCTAAACAAGGATACAAATGAGATTTTAAAGATTTGTGAAAATTAAATTTAGGTCTGTTCCACATATAAGCTGTCATGTGGACTAGTTAAATGATACATTATGGTGCTTTCTGGAGGTCGACAATGTCACTGTATGCAAAATAATTGCATGAACTCTCCTGTTTTTCCCTGCATGCCAGTTTAGAACAATGACATAACGTGAAATATTCCTTTAAGTCTGTGAGTGTGCAGTACAGTATCGGTGTTTGCCACCCACTGGCAGTCTTATCACCATCCCTTAAGATGGCTGAAGCTTAGCTGACGTCCAAGAGCTAAAGGCAAGATCTAACGGCAAAGGCAAGAGTTTTCATCTTTCTCGCTCCTGTCCCAGATCTGCCCGTTCTTACAGGCCTCCGCTAACCGATCAGCGTACCCTCTAAAACAATCCCAGTGAATATGGGTGCAGTGCACGCTGTCTTTGGACTATAAATGTCACCAGTGGACTGAAGACGTTTTACAGGCATGCATCACCACATACCATGACACACACTTTACATTCACTGACCTACTTTTTGAAAGAGGATTTTCATTCATTTCCTCTGGAGACGGTTCTCTGCATTTAGCATGGCTATCAAAGCAGCTCCGGCTTACAGCGGGGGTGGGTGCAGAGGCCATTGTACTGGCAGCTAAACTGAAGCTGCTTTTTACATTAATAAAATGCACTTTTGAAGGTGAATGTTGTTGATGCATGCACAACCATCACTATTTTGTAAAATACATTCCTGCTACTAAATCTGAAATAGGTTTGGTTTGATTTAAGAATGCATGCGTGCTTTTTAATAAAATGACATTTTGAAAGTATTTTCAGTGCATGCAAAAAAATCATTCACAAAGAACTGCAATGATGCATAGCTTCTTATTCATTGGAAATAAGATACATATCTTGTAAGAATACCTAATGTAAATATATGTTTACTTTAATTGAGGCAATGCATTTTGGTATATTTTTAGAATCTAAAAATACTTCATGCATGCTTAACATCTTGTTTTTTTTAAAAAAAAAAATTAAACATACTTAAGATGGTGAATGTTTTGATGTATGCAAAACCACATTCACAAAGATTTCCAAAGAGCTGCAATGATATGTATGATAGGTATGATATTGTGCAAAAATGGATACGATTTTTTTAATTTAAGGCTATGCAATATCGTATATTCCTAGGATCTTAACATAATGCATGCATGTTTAACAGCTTTCTGTTAACTAAAACTGAAACATAATGTTACCAGTGCATGCAAAACCATAATTCACAAAGATTTCCAAGGAATTTCAAAGATGCATTGCATCATATTTACTGGAGATAAGATAAGAATGGCTAAGAATGATGTTTATTTAATTTAAGGGTATCCTAGGATTTTGAAATAATGCATGCACGTTTAACAGCTTTCCATACAGCTGTTTTTAAATGAAAGAAAATGCAAGTACATGCAAACCACCAGTCACAAATATGCATTAGAACTGAATGCAACACATTATAATATTGCAATTAAAATAACAATGTGGCAGGAGAATAATGCACAATATTCTGTTTAAATGAGGCCTGTTTTATAATGCATGCATGCATGCTTGATAGCTTTCCACAAGGTAACAGATGAATCCAGTGTGACCTATAGAGCTCCAATGGGTGACCCACAAAGAACACACTCAAAAGTGGGCCTGAGCGCATCATATACAGAAACCAGAGATGACAGTAATCCAGCATCTGATGGAATGGTGTTGACACAACTGGACCACTATAAAACCACAAAACCTAACTGAATATTGAGCAGTTCAGCGTTGAAATGCCATTATATGAATCTCTGAAGTCGCTGTCATTTCAACAGCGCGACTTTTTTAGCCCATCTTTCATGCTGACTTGTACTCACAGTGATGCGAGGGATGTTCTTCTTGCCCTGGTATCCGGACATCTCTGCGCTGATGGCTGTAATGGTTCCCGATGCGCGTTTGGAGAAGCGACGCCCCGCAGCTCAATGACACCCGCCGCCGTCGGCACAAAACAACCCGGACGCGATGGAGGAAGGTTTCCAGACAATCCTGCGGAGATTCTTGAAGGTGAATGGTAAAATTTCCCCTGTGTTTCAGATGACGGGCTCTTCTCTCTTGTTCCGGCGCAGCGGCAGGACGCTCCAGACAGACACTGATGGAGATTTACACGGCCAAAGCCACCGTGCATGCGCAACACCCCACCCTGATCCACACACACACGCGCGCGCACTCACGCACACATCTTCATACATGCAGGACAAGATTCATTAGATAAAATGTTGGGAAGACAGTTCTATTTTTATGTATCTATATTTTCTATGTATTTTAAAATATAAAATATTACCAATTTATTTAAAATAATAATTACGTTGATTGTTTTGATTTTGTGAAGCACAAAAGCAATAACAAGTTACATTTTCTGTATAATACGAAATGACAAAAAAATGACTGATTTAGGGCTGTCAAATCGATTAATCGCGATTAATCGGATCAAAAATAAATAATATGTGTGTGTATTGTCTGCACTTATATGTATATATAAATACACACATACATGTATATATTTAATATATATAGATATGATTAGTATTATATATATATATATAGAAATATATATATATTACAGATATTTCTTGTATACATGTATTTTTGTGTATTTATATATACATATAAATATACACAGTATACACACATATTATGTAAACACAAACTTTTATTTTGGATGTGATTAACTGTAATTAATCGATTTGACAGCACTAATATTTATAGAATATGTTGATCGTATTCTGATGTCTCTGTTTTGAATAATATACATTTTGTTTAATCTATAAATATTTTTGCTGTTCAAATAAACAATTCATTTTAATTAAATCAGAAATAAAAGTTACGTTTTTCTATTTTATTCATTATGGTTAGACCATGAGAGACAGATTATTTGTTTATTTCATTTAAATAAAACATTAAATGAAATCAAATCTCAAATCTCAACATTTCCACAAACTTAGAAACTCCTGGCCTGGTTTATTCTTAATAAAATAAAATAAAATAAAATAAAATAAAATAAAATAAAATAAAATAAAATAAAATAAAATAAAATAAATAATAAAATAAAATAAAATAAAATAAAATCTTTAGTAATTTATTAATTTATCCTTAATAATTATTTGAATTATTAAAATGAAATCACAGCTTATAGGAACTGTATTGTGTTGATTTATGGTTTCCTGGCCTGATTTATCCTTAATAAAATAAAATAAAATAAAATCTTTAGTAATTTATTAATTTATCCTTAATAATTATTTTATTTCTTAAAATAAAATCACAGCTTATAGGAACTGTATTGTGTTGGTTTATTGTTTCCTGGCCTGGTTTATCCTTAAAAAAATAAAACAAAATAAAATAAAATCTTTATTCATTTATTAATCTATCCTTAATAATTATTTTATTTCTTAAAATAAAATCACAGCTTATAGGAACTTTGTTGTGCTGATTCATTGTTTTTCATTATTCATTATGGTTAGACTAGCTTTATTTATTTATTTATTTATTTTCTGGCTGATGATTCCAGAAAACCTTATTAAAACAATACATATATATATATATATATATATATATATATATATATATATATATATATATATATATATATATATATATATATATATATATATATATATATTACTGATGTAGATGTAGATATTACTGATGTATGACTTAAGCATCAATGTACATAATTTGTGAAATCTCAACTCACATTTTAGTGTCCCTAATTAATAAAATGCACTTTTAAAAAATGCAAAAGTCACACCTAAATATTATGGGTGAAATGATAATATAATGGGAATATATTGACAAATATTTAATTAAGCATTGGATTTCTCTGTAAATCTGCACACAACCCCTCCACTTCAGCATATGCAACCTCAGAACACCTGCCAGCAGCCAATCACGTGAATGGAAGCCCACAGGCTCCTCCCACTGAGTTTCTATGGTTGCCGTGGGTTACTGGGTAGGCTGGTCCTCTACGCCTGTCTCCCATAAATGAAGACCACCGGCAACACAATGGATCCCGCTCTTGTGTGAGATAATTTGGTATTTCATGGTCCGGTTCTCACTGCATGGCTAATCATTCTTTATTAATGTGAGCAATTTGGTGCACAAAGGAAAAATGAGTGTACAAACTATTTGGAAGCATCTCATCTTGTAGAATAGTATAACAGACAATGACAATGTGATTGTGAAAAGGAGCAACCAGTGACCAGCTCCAGCATCCAGCTATACAAACAGCATTTTTTACACCGTGATTAAAAGAATAAAACCACAATGTGATCTTTCTAATGTTGCTAAGATCTAAAATCACAATGTTCATCCGTAGCTATTGATGGATGTTTGTTTTACTGACACTTAAGTGTTGCATGTTTAACATCATTTTGGCTTTTTAGCCATTAGGAGGCAGTAATGTGCTAATTATCACTGACTATAAGCCCTTTACTATCCCTGCAATATGCATACTATGTAGACTTCTGGTATGGTTTAAGTATGCAACCCTATAGTATGAAAATCAGTTAGAAATACAGTAGAAATATTTGATTCCTAGAATCATTTAAAATATTTACTTTTTTCCCCATTGATTCGTTTTATGATTAGAAATATAAAATAACTTAATTTTCTAAAATCAGAATTATTTAAATTAATATTTTGTCAGGTTACAACCAGTAGTGTGCCTAATTTTTTACGTATTTACGTTCTAAATTAGTATATTTGCAGCGTCCGCGTCATTGATTGGATGAACGCAGCACGCCTTCTGTTTACATAACGGCTCTAGCGTACTATTATTGCAAAATATACTATCAAGCTTGGACTTTTCGGACTATGAAGGTCAGAACAAAACTCTTGGACAGTCCAATTCATAAGTTTTCTGTCACATTTCCCCTCAAACACTGAAATGTAAGTTTATAGAGGTTTAAGTTTATTCACGTACTTCTTGGTTTGGTCAGTTACCCGGATGCACGGCCCTATTGGAGATACTCGGATGTAAACAACAGCATGGAACAGCTACTGAATAATGTTGTTCAGCTAATTTATGCTGTCTAAATCACAGAAAAACCATGTGGAAGCTGCTAAATCAATTAGAGAAGGACTTAATAAGCAGGAAAGGGCACAATATTTTGACAAACTAAAGTTAATAGGTCGTACGAGAAGTATTAATTAAGATATTAGCCTAATATTTCACCTACCTGACTGGAAATGTTAATATGAATGTGAATGTTGTCAATATTCTTGCTCTGGCAATCCTGGTTTGGTCAACCACAAGCCATAAATGCCTTTTATGCCCCAAACATGCTGATTATTACCATTTTCAGCAGCAGCACGATGACACGTCGTGAAAACACTCTGTACAATGCACGGTTTTTTTGCATAACGGCACAAAGCATGTGAATATAAAGTATGCGATTGGCTGTCGGTTGCTAACTATGATATTCTTGGTATTATTCGCCGTGATATTCTTATACCGCATCCTTTGACACAAAAGTGCTGCTAACCCTGTTCTGGAGCAACTTTATCCTAATGCATACTTACTGATTACTTTTTTAAAAAAAAAAAAAAACAGTAGGCGGTATCCACCTTATACTTCAGCGCAGAAGTAGGCCTATGCGCGTGACTTCCGCTTTAGGGAAATAACAAGAAAATTAACAATTACCTGTTTGCACTACAGACCAGTTTGTTCATAATTAAGGTAATGCATTAAAATAATATGGTAAGACACACCAATTTGCAATATCATGCAGTAAAACGAGCCGCTTTGTACAGCTAAAAATAGCTGGACGTGGTTGAGGCTGGAAGTTAGACCCATAAAATGTACAAATGGCCGTGTCCACTCATACAGCAAAAATAAGGTGGATACAGTCTATGATACGCAGTGTTAGATGAGTTGTATCTTGCTAAAGGACATTCATATTAAACAAAGTGTTAGTAAATAAACTCAAAACACTCTTGTAGTGGATATAATTTAACTGCAATATATATGGCAATATAAATACATTCAGAAACGACATAAAAATCTGTTCATCATTTATCTACTTTTAATGCAAACAAAACACCAGACATGATTTACACAAGTGTCGTGAATCAGTCAGTTCAAATTCTACAAAGGCCGGCTAAAATGCTTTGGCAAAAGAAAGCTAACAGCTCAATGTCCACCTATGAACGAGATTTAAACAGAAGTTCAGACCACATGATGAAGAGATCACTGTAATCACTAAAAAAGACTTTATAGCTTTTTAAAGTAAACCAAATCAAAAGATACAGGTTTACATTGTGATCTAAATGTTATTAAATCTATTTAGTGAAAGTAATTATTCACAGTGGGTAACTTATGAGAACCAAAGCTGGTTGTGTTTCAACCAACCATCCATCCAAACAAACACAATAAAAGTTCAGCATGGACTAATTAAGGCAAGTGAAGAAAAGATGAAGGAAGAGGTTTTGGCAGTGGGATAAAAGATTCATAAAAATAAGACAACAATAGACCAGAAATGTAAAATAAAAAATAAGACTGAAACCAAACAGTTTCACATTCTTTGAACAGACAATAATCTGCTTGAAGTACCTATTGGTTCCATCATGATATGAAATATGAACATCACAAATCATCTTTAAACTCAGTCAGTTTGAGTGAGCTCTTAAAGGGACAGTGCACACAAAAATGTCTTAATTTTGTCTCAAACAGATAGATTTCTTTTAAACATGCATTGCATTTAAGGTATACTGGCAAGCTCCAAAAAGGACAAAAGTAGTACATACAACTTCTTCACTATATTCCAAGTCTTCTGAAGTCATATAGTCCTTTATGTGAGGAACAAACCCAAATTTAAGCCATAATCCAATTTTATGATTGTTGTTTTGTTCATGAAACAGGTCTGAAAAATCACAAGGATGAGTGGCAGATTTCTCATTTTTGGGTGCACTTTCCCTTTAAACAAAACAACTTGCTTTTATCTGTTACTGAAGCATTTGTTAGCTTTCCGTATTTAAAGTTTGCACATAACAGAATAAAAGCGTATCCTGTACCATGCGGTTTTCTGTACCTGTAGCATGCATCAGGACAGGAGAGACCACCATCAGAGCGCAGGCCGCATGCTTGCCTGTCTGTGGAGACTTGTTACCAAATAAAAAACACTAAACCCCACATTCACAGTGCTCAACAATCACATGCATTCACAGTTTACACACCCGCTGCCCGTATGCGAGTTATTCCATAAAACACACACTCTTACACCTTTACATCGAGAACTTGCATGATGGGGGTACTATCTTACCTTCACATATGGATAAATATGAACTTAATGGAAATGCTAAAATGGTTTTGCCATAGATTCATTAAGAATTATATGATACATAGGGAATGAAAGGGACAAACATCAACAGCATAGCTGTTATAAGGTTAAGTAAATTTTTTGGTTGCAGCACCCCTTGTGTAGCGTCTCTGTAGCATTTTGACAAGAACATGGAACTGTAATCCAATTAATTACTAGGGCATTGTAGAAATTATTATATATTTTGCAACATGGAAGTAAGTATTTTTTTTTTCTGGTGACAAAAATGCCAGTTTTCAAGTGGAAACCATGGAATAAAAAAATAAAAAAGGTCAATTTGAGTTTATGTTTCAAAATTCTGACTTTATTCTCGCAATTCCGAGATTATATCTCACAGTTCTGATAAGAAAAAAAGTCATTCTCCTTTTGTGTTTATATTCCACACGTCTGGCTTTTTTCCTGCTCAGAACTCGCTATTGTTAAATTAATGTCTGGAAGACAATATATAAACGTGCACTTGCGAGAAAAAAAGTCAGAATTTTTAGTTCAAATAGGTAAATGTAAAATATCTTAAATAGTATTTCATGCAGTAACTGTAGGCTTAATATGTTCCCTATGAACTGCATATGTGAATATTATGTAGACCTATTGTTTAAACCAAATTTATGCTTCAAAAATAGCAGGTTTCATCCATTAGTCTGTCCGTTTAAACGTCTGCGTTTAGCTTCAAATGGCGTTTTTGATGACAGTATTCTATAAAAATGATTTGCATTCTGATTCTGACATCCATAGACCCAGCAATACATTTTTTTTATCTTATTTCATGGATTTTGCCCATTTCACTCCACTTGTTACCAGTTTTTTTCTGCCACCACAATGCACGTTCATCTGCAAGTGATGTAATTGTGACGTCTATTCAAATCGGTCCATCGGAAAGTATATATGTTTATAATTATGATAATAATTTAGAATAACTATCAATAGAAATGAGCATAATGGACTGGTTTTGTACAGGAAAAACAACTGGAAGTTATTGATATCAAAAGCCTCAAACATAGAAGTTACAAATGGCCATATCTGCTCTTATGTTAAAAATAAGATGGTAGTATGTAAAATGTTCTGTGTAAATATATAAAATCATTTTCTGATTTCTTTTGCCATTTGGTGGCTTCATCAGCAATTTTGTTAACGTTTTTGGAGAACCGTATTGAACACGTATCATTAAATTTAGTGACTTTCATACTTACATATGATTTGAGCCAATTTTGACATAGATTGGACTAGGGGTCAACCGATATGTGTTTTTCAGGGAAGATGCCAATTATTACAGAACAAGCAGACAAATAACCATTTTTCTGAACCGATATCTGGTATAAAAATGAAAATGAATGTTAAAATTAAAATTAACAAGGGCTCTGACAAAAACTTTCTTTAATGATTTTTTGGTTTTGAAAACGACCGATACCAATAACCATAAAAATGTCTAATATTGGAGCTGTTAACTGGCCAAGCTGATAATCGTTGGACCCCTAGATTCAGTGTTGCCAAGTCCACAGTTTTCCCACAGAATTGGGCTACGTTAACACTGTTGCAGCGGGTTGAAGCGACCCCAGTAATGCAATATTTAACCCCTGGAATGCTAATTTTACTAGGGGAACCTTGCCAAAAAACATATATTTTACCCCACAGAATGTAATTTTTATAGTGGGACAGTCCTCAAAACAAGTGATCCAGTTTTGAATTACAATTGGGCGGGTTTTGTTGTGAAAACCTGGCAGTCCTGCCTGGATTGGACAAATTTAGGGGACCAGTAAACAAAAAATGATGAATAAAATCCATTAAACTTGTAGAAAGGCATAGAGTGTCATTGTCACCAAGCTGATCTTGTGAGTATCAGAGTATTATAGGAAGTTTAACGGCAATACCGTTTTCCGTTTAGAGTCAAATTTGGCTTTGAGAAACATCCTCTCAAAAACTGAACTGAAAGCTGCTGAGAGATGGAAAATTGAGTTTGGCGGAAATTAAACCACCAGGAGCTCTGAAGAGGGGAAAACATTGTAAAATGTCATTTCTAAGCTAAAGACACTTGTTGGTCATTTACATTTACGCATTTGCCAGATGCTTTTATACATAGTATTTAAGGTATACATTTTATTAGTTCATGCATTCTCCTTGGGAAACAAACCCATGACCTTCACTTTATTAGTGCTATTCACTATTAAAAGTCACAATTTTAGGATAAAGGGTAGCATTTCAAATAGGACACAATCTTCATTTCTCTACAAATTTTTTCAAGACTATTTGGTTAGGATTTGGACTTTTATGAAGTTTGAGACTGTCTACAGTTGTTTGTTAACCAATGCACTCTCAATTTTAAGCCATTTACCAGTGTTTTCCAAACTGGGGTTGATGCTAAAGCTGCAGGGGCTTTGTGAATTGATGAAATACAAATAATTATTAAATCATAAAAATATAAATAAATAAAATAAAATACAAAAAAATTTAAATTGCATTTCACATAAACAATTACCAACATTAAAGAGTTCTAAACATGCAAATTTGTTGTTAAATTATTAAAATATGAATTTAAAATCTAACATTTAGGCAAAGGGAATCCTTGCCATACAGCACCAAATTAACTATACTGTAGTTTTAATCTACATGCACATTAATGCACAAATTTTTAAATAATGAATATAGGGAAGTCAAACAAAAAGAATGGGTTTCATATAACTTTCTAACTTGTCACATGGCAAAAGCAAAACACAAGATGGAATGACAACAAAAGAAAAGATGAATGTCAGGTTATATTTTAATATCAGTTCACTTTTCCTCCAATACCAGCGAAAGACAAGAAAGTACACGTTCATTGCTTCATCACTCCAGTCGCTATTGGAATTCAAACGAAACACATGGTGGAGCTGTCAATCACGAGGGCCCCGCCCTCCAGTATCCACGCTCATGATTAAAGCCAAAACTCAAAACAACAAAAGAGAGATATAACAGAGAAAGAAAACATCATAATGTGCGTAAAACATCTCGTATGGTGATCCCGCCCGACACAGATCGGGCAGGGCTAGTTTATCGTATCTGACATGAGCTACAGCTATTCCATTCACAGTTCTCATTCCGCCCCACGCAGGGGAAAACTTCACTTCAGTCGCGTTCCCAATGTGGATTCTCTGAACACACGCATGCAATGGGGCTCAGAAAAGGTGCAAACAAAAGTCGAGGCACGGTTGAAGTGACACTAAATTGGCCTCTTGTATTTCCACTCCCCCTCTGAGAGAGAGAAAAAAGGCATGAAAAGAGAGTAAAGAAGTAAAGTGTGGCACAATGACACAGACGGCCTTAATGCAAAGGGTGACCTGTTAACTGGACTATTTAATTATTAGTTTTTTTTTGTATGAAACACTTTGCTTAGTAGAAGTGTTACTAGATACTGTGAGAGTGAATTATAAAACTTGTCAAGAATTGTCCAGGTTATCTTTTACCCATAAGTCAAAAGTAAAAAAATTAAATATAATTAGATATTTCAAACTAAAACTAGATTTATTACTTTTTTTTTACAATAATTACTGAAAATGACTGAAATATGTTTTTTGTTTTTTTTTAAATTAAAAGCCACATACAGTTGAAGTCAAAAGTTTACAAAAAATCTGCAAAATATTAATTATTTTACCAAAATAAGAGGGATGTTACAAAATGCATGTAATTTTTTATTTAGCACTGACCTGAATAAGATATTCAAAAGGAAACACAATGCATTAAAAGCCAGGGGGACTTTTTGTATTTGAAGAACAGGGTAAATTTAACTTATTTTGTCTTCTGGGAAACATGCAAGTATCCTCTGTAGCTTCTAAAGTGGAAGTACTAAATGAAAAAAATATGAGATTTAGGCAAAATAAGAAAAATGTACACATCTTCATTCTGTTCAAAAGTTTTCACCCCATGGCTCTTAATGCATTGTGTCTTATTGAAGCATCAGTGAGTGTTTGAACCTTCTGTAATAGTTGCATATGAGTCCCTCAGTTGTCCTCGGGGTGAAAAGATGGATCTCAAAATCATACAGTCATTGTTGGAAAAGGTTCAAATACACAAAAATGCTAAAAAACCAAAGACTTTGTGGGACTTTTCAGGATTTTTCAGAAGAACAGCAGGCAGTTTAACTGTTCATGACCCCCATTTTTTATAAATTCAACAATTACTTTCTCTTGTGGACTATATGTAAACATCTTCAGGTCATTGCTAAATAAAAAATAACATGCATTTTGTATGATCCCTCTTATTTTGGTAAAATAATTAACATTTTTCAAAATTCTGCAAGTGGATGTAAACTTTCGACTTTAACTGTAAATACATAACCACAACATAACCATGATGTAATATTATGTTAAAATGTAAATAATTTTATTAATTATAGTTATATAATTATGGGATAAAATATGACCTGGACATGTTCGAGACAAATTTCATCTGTAAATCAGTGAGTGTAAACCTGTTAATGTTTTCTAAATCAGTAGTTTTGTCTGTAAAACTACACCACATTGCATATACATATGTACACAGAGTGTGGATCTGTGGCCTTGACAAAAGGCGTATAATACACAACTACAGCAACGCTATGACTAATATCAACAGGGTGTTCACAGTAAAACCAAAGGCTTTTGTAAGGTTGTCAAAAACGGTGTGACCGACAGGATAAATAATCCACTCAAACCAGACCGAGTCTATGAGAGGTGCGAGCGACTCATGTTGGGTTGGCGGTGGAAACCCTTTGGCACTAAGAAACACAGTCAGAAACTGCTGCGAGCAGGATATGCATCAAGGCAAGCCAGAGCGTGTGAGCGTGTGTGTGTGCCGCTTCCCTAGAAATTTAAAAGAACAACTAACCTGACCAGTTTGGCTCTTAAACATATGTACGTCCATGCTGATCTCTTTAGCTTAAGGTCTTTTGATTAGAAAAACATGTACTGTTAATGTAAATTTGTGATTTACTTATATATTTTAATGCTATAAAGCTGCTATAAAGTGATGCTTCAGTTTTGTGCACGTCATATTGGAGCAAACAGAAAAGGGCCTAAAACAGAACCTAAAGATTTACGTTCTATGCAAAATAAGTCTCTAAATAATTGTCGTAACAGTCCAACGTAACGTAGCGTACGCAACGAATGATTTGGTCTGTCTTTAAACAGTCGTCGTCCTCCTATAATCGTAATTGAAATGACTCTAACTTCGCATAAGAAGGGATGTGAATGAGTTCAACTGCGCAATATGAGATGATACAATTAAGAGTCAACATACTTCCAGGATATCCAGGGCCACATCCAGACTCTATTAGTTGCATATGAAGTGCGTCATGCAGAAATATAAGCGTATTATGGTTGTGGTTGTAGTGGGGCTCTAACTTGTATAGTAGCGTATCATAAAAAATAAATGTCAGTGAATAGTGCACTACGTGTCCAAATAAAAGCATCTAAAACATGTCTGTAAGCCACGGCGTTAGAAGGGAAAAAAATGCAACACAGCCAAAGGTCAACAAGCAGAATGTCTCCCAATAGAGGGTGTGATGGGAAACCAGGACTGTGGGTTAAAGAAATGATAAAGAGAAAGTCAGAGAGGGGGAGAGAATGAGAGAAAGAGAGAGAGAGAGGAATCATAACACGATTGGCCACTGCTGTGCCACCGCTGCTTATGATGGGGCGTCCAGGCACTGGGGTCTGTTCAGGTTTAAAATGAGCTGGTGGAGGGCGTGGTCAACCGCTTCCCAATGTAGACCCTAAAAAAGGACATAGATTTAATAGTGTATTTAGTTACAGTACTGTATCTTTATTTATATGTACACTGCTGTTCAAAAGTTTGGGATCAGAAAGATTTTTAATATTTTAAATACTTTTCTGCTCATTAAAGCTGCATTTATTTGATTAAAAATACAGCAAAAAACTGTAATATTGTGAAATATTATTGCAATTTAAAATAGTGGTATTCTATTTGAATTTACTTTAAAATAAAATTAATTTAAAATACTCCAGTTTTAAGTGTCATATGATGCTTCAGAAATAATTCTAATATGCTGATTTATTATCAATGTTGGAACCCAGAAAAGAGAAAATAGAAATGTTTGGAGTCAGTACTTTTTTTCTTTCTTTCTTGGAAAGAAATTAATACTTTTATTCAGCAAGGATGTGTTACATTGAAAAAAAGTGATAGTAAAGACTTATATTGTAAGAAAAGATTTCTATTTTAAATAAATGCTGTTGTTTTTAACTTTTAACTCAAAGAATCCTGAAAAGAGTATCACAGGTTGCAAAAGAAAAAATTAAGCAGCATAACTGTTTCCAACTTTGATAATATATCATCATATGACACTGAAGACTGGAGTAATGATGCTGAAATTAATTATTTTTAAAAAATTAATTATATTTAAAGTATATTAAAATAGAAAACTCTTATTTTAAATTGCAATCAAATTTCATAATATTACCTTGTTCTGTATTTTGGATCAAATAAGTGAAACTTTGATGAGCATAAGGGACTTCTTTAAAAAATTAAAGATTAAAAATCTCACTGATCCCAAACTTTTGAACAGCAGTGTATTTGCAATGCAACTCTAAATGCTGGATGAATTCATTTTTTTGTGAATATTGCTGTCCAAAATAACTGAATTTGCAGCAGCTTTTCTTACATTATATTCCCATTTTGTAGTGTTTTTGCACTGAAAACTCACCAGTTAAATGTCAGTATAAGTAAGAATACAATTATTTACTAGGGATGCACAATACTGGATATTTTAAATCTCATTTTGGCTGATGCCAATAACGATATATTTCCTTTGTTTGGAAACAGCACAAAGTCTCTCCGGTGCAGAAATTATTTTTCATTTTGGTTCATTTTGAACAAAAATTTATTGGTTAGAGTTAAATAAACATAATGAAGTTCCTTATAAAGACAGTACACTGAAGCTTTGAAAAAAAAAAAAAAAAAACTTTTTTTTTTTTTTTTCAGAAAAGTGCAGTGGTAAAAGATTTAACATTTGTAGATGGTCTAAAACAAAAAAAAAAAGTTGTACAAACTTTAAAAATCTTTTAAAGCTCATAATTTGTTTAAAGCGGTCGTCGGATGCTAAGTTCACATTTACATTGTTTGAACAATAATATGTGTTGGCAGTGTATGGTAAAAATCCATGCAGTGGTTTTTAATTAGTCTGTAAAAATAATATCCCCTTTTTCAAATCGAGCCGTTCTCAGATGCCTGTCGTTGTGGCGTCACACCCACAGAGGCCGCTCACACGATAGTTCATTGACATGACCGTTTTACCTCAGATCAGCTGTAACAGTCCGCCCTCTTTGTTTCAATGCCGGAGCAGGGATGTAAGTTAGACAAGAATATCTCCGATTGAGGTGTGTTACTGGATGTAATAATGAACGTAGTGGTCGTCATTTACTCCTGACATCTGAGCCGCTGAAGATGCAGTTTGTTTGTGAAGGGAATGCGCCTCCCGATCTACATATATCCGTCTATGTTCACGCGAATCGTTCATGATCCAGCTTCACTTACAGCAGAAGCGAGTATAAGGAGTTTTTTTTATGAATCTTTGTGATCGCCTTGCCTAATAATGTGCTAGTTAGCAAGTTTAGCGGTTAAACGTGGCTAAAATAAACAGGCTCGTCACTCCACAGAGAGAAGAAAGGGGCGGGGCGAGCAGAGCTGGGGGATCGGTTTATGATGGATTAAAACTTCACGTTCCGTTCACGTTCCATTCGAATTAAGTACGCAGTAATCATTAGAATATGTCTTCTCCTGTCTGAAAATGTCCGAATTTGAAATCATCCTGCAAACTCTCATTTTACTAGGCATCTAAGTCAACTGGATGATTACGGTGCATTGAAAATGTACATGACTGGAAATAACTGAGCCGTAAGATTTTAAAATGGAAGTGTGTCACGAGGCTCAGTGCAAGTAGTCCATTGCGATATCGGTCTGATCATTTCATGCATCCCTGTTATTTACAAATGATTTAGTCCATTTTAACTGAACATGCAGTAGGCATTAAGATAGAAACACATCAAAAAAGTAATAGCCTCTTGATTATATTTTGATAGAGCTGGTACAGGTGTGTGTGAGTGTGTGTGTTGACACTCACCCAAGTCCCAGAGCCAGGAGGTGGGTGAGCAGCAGCGAGGGCATAAACACTTTGAGGAACTCGGCGGAGAACACACCTCCCTTCTTCATAGCACCTGTCTTTCTCATGCTCAGAGACACTGATCCAGAACGCTTCGGGTGGCGGAAGTGGAATTCCCTGCGGACGGCCAAAGAGGATCGTTATATTTATATCTCACCAAACGTCTGTTGTGAGTACTTTACTGAGAGTTTGTAAAATAGCAGTTAAATAAAATAAAATGTAAAATAAATAATATTTATTTTTTAAATAAAATATTTTAAAATATTTTTTTTATAGTTTTTAATTATAATTATATTATAAAAATTTATAAAATTATAATTAATTATAAATTAATAATTATATTATTAATATATATATTAATTAATAATATATTAATATAATTATAAATAATATTTTTTTAAATAAATACTATTTTTAAAGGAGACATCAGATGAAATTCTCACTTCTTCATAGCTTTTTTGTATTTAGTTAGGTTTCTGGCATGGCTGCCAGCTCAGAAAAGCTGAAAAGAAAACATACAGCAAGTTTGTTATGTAGATAGTTAGCTATTTAAACGAGACTAGCTCCAAGATATATACACTACTAGTCAAAAGTTTTTGGACAGTAAGATTTTTAATAGTTTTTAAAGAACTCTCTTCTGCTCACCAAGTCTGCATTTATTTGATCAAAAGTACAGCATTAACAGTAACATTTTGAAATATTTTGACTGCTTTCTATTCGAATATATTTTAAAATGTAATTTATTCCTGTGATCAAAGATCATTTTCAGCATCATTACTCCAGTCTTCAGTGTCGCATACTGAATACATAATGTTTTTCAAGAAATATTTATTATTATTATGAATATTTAAAACAAATATTTACAGAGTCCCTTGATGCATAGAAGGATCCAAAGATCAGCATTTATCTGAAATAAAAGGCTTTTGTAACATTATACACTACACCACTGAAAAGCGTGGAGTCCGTATATTTTTTGTTTTGTTTTTGGCCGGGAAAGAAATGATAGAAACTAATACTTTTATTTAGCAAGGATGCTTTAAATTGATTAAAAGTGATGATAAAGACATTTATAATGTTACAAAACATTTCTATTTCAGACAAATGCTGTTCTTCTGAACTTTCAACGTAATAATAATAATAATAATAATAATAAATGTTTTTTAAGCAGCAAATCAGAATATTAGAATGATTTCTGAAAGATCATGTGACTGGAGTAATGATGCTAAAAATTTAGCTTTGAAATCACAGGAATAAATTACATTTTAAAATATATTCAAATAGAAAACAGTTCTTTTAAATAGTAAAAATATTTCAGATTTTTCTTGTTTTTGCTGTACTTTGGATAAAAAAATGCAGGCTTGGTGAGCAGAAGAGACTTCTTTAAAAAACATTAAAAATCTTACTGTCCAAAAATGTTTGACTGGTATGAATATTTACGTGTCTCGTGTCTTGGCGAGGTGAGCAGTAGCTCATTATCATTTAAAGAGACATGCACCAAAATGAGTCACTGTAAACAGAGCTGTTTTTGACAAGGTAAAAAGGGTGTTGTTTTACACAATCATTGATAGGTATGTTACAGACATTTCATTTTATGTAGAAAGAATAATATCAAATTGTGGATCTGATGTCCCCTTTAAAAATAAAGACATAAAATATTTTAATACAAAAAATGTGTTAAATTTATTTTTAAATAAAATTAGAATAATAGAAAACATTTTTAATAAAATAAAATCTTATATCTACTTTTCACAAAGAATTAGTTATTTTGTTGAAATCATTATGTTGGATTTGTTTAGAAATGAATACATTTTTCATGTGGAAATATGTTATGAAACTTTGAACATACACACAAAATGGTTATACGTTCTTACTTCGGGGGAATGTTCTCTGGTCGACTGGACCAGTCTGCCACCCAGCTCTCCCCTTTATTCATAAGGATGTCATCCTCTTTGTCCTTCTCCAGACTGTCATCATCTGACTGAAGGAGATGAGGAAAGACCAGCATGTGTGATGAAGTGTGCTTATTATGTAACGATGCCGCCATGCTGTATTGTTCTTACAGCATGTAGACCAGGGGTGGCGAACTCCGGTCCTGGAGAGTTCAGCTCCAACCCTAATTAAAACTCACCTGCCTGTTGCTTTCTAGTAACCCTTCAGACCTTGATTAGTTTGTTCAGGTGCGTTTGATTAGGGTTGAAGCAAAACTATGCAGGGCTGTGGCTCTCCAGGAGCGACGTTCGCCACCCCTGATGTAGACAGTAGTTCAGTAATGACTGTGTGCTGCTCTCACCTGACAGTCTCTCTCGCTGGGCATCTCCACATCAAACGTGATCTGCCCCTCATCCTGGTCAGGACTGTGTGGTCGTGGTGGGCTGTAAACACATCAAAGAAATGTAAAACACAGATTAGAGAAAACAAGAACCACAGATGGCTGAATCATTTAAGGAGTGAATTAAACTACTGAGAGCTACATTTATGAGAAGAATAGAACCACTAAATAGGTTACAGATTACAGTGTACTCTATTTAAAATGTAATAATTACTTTAATTCAATTACTTTATTAAAGTAATGTAACTAATTAATCTTCTAAATTAAGTTAATCATTTTCAAACATCTATTTTTAAACACTGATTACTGTCAGACTTTCAAAATCCTTCATCAGTTGAATTAAGATTATACAAATTTAATTTTAAAGCACTGCCAAGACGAAATCAGACTTTAGCACCTTGTTTACTTTGAGATCGTTCTGAGGTTAAATACTGATTTAAATCATAATAAGATATAGTTTAATAGCCGTGATACTGTTTTTGAAATCAAATCTTTGCATATTTATGACAGGAAACACTGGCATCTAACAATGCCTTGGAAAAAAACAGTCAATCTTAAAAAAATAAAGCATATACGCAATCACAAAGAGAAAATAAAACCGTTATTAAATAAACATGTTTCCTATACTGTGTCCTAAACTCCTGAAACACTGGTGTCTCGTATTTTAGAGCAGTGCAATTTTGGAAAGAAATTAATTAAAGGAGAAGTCCACTTCCAGAACAACAATTCACAAATAATTTACTCACCCCCTTGTCATCCAAGATGTTCATGTCTTTCTGTCTTCAGTCGTGAAGAAAATATGGTTTTTGAGGAAAACATTTCAGCATTTTTCTCCATATAATGGACTTAATTGGTGCCCCGATTTTAAACTTCCAAAATGTAGTTTAAATGCAGCTTCAAAGGGCTCTAAATAAAAAAATTTACTTTTTTTAAATACTTTTTAAGCACAAAAGCTGGTGTAGTACAGGCTCTGGGATGCACGTTCACGACGCTATGTACTATTGAATCACGACAAAAGGTCACACGGAACTACAGACCCAGTGTTTACAAAGCAAATGCGCAAAGACTAAGAAAGTGCACGTAAGTTTGTTTACAAAACAACATTGTTTACAAATAAAAATGTACAACGATGTCCTTCACTCAAGTTGTAGGAGAAAATAAGATGGAGTTTTTCGCCATACTCCGTACACAGACAGTGAACTTACACGTGATTCGTAGTAGTGATGGGAAGTTCAGATCATTTTACCGACTCGGACATTTGAGTCTCGTTCGGCAAAAAGAACAAATCTTTTTTTGAGTCATTTCGTTCATTTTAGCAAAATATGATTAAAATGTTACGTGTTACTTCCCTAACACATCTACTGCTTACACAAACGTTGATCAAACTACAAACAAGACAAAACTATAATGCTATAAGAAACAGAAAAGATTCATTTATTGTTTACCTGGGTCTTTAGTCTATGATTAGCTCACCTCACCTCTTATCTGACAAGTTTTCAGGTTTGAGTCGTTCGTTCATCACGTGACAGCCCCATAAGATGAACGAACGACTCCAAAAACCCAGAAGACTCGAAACAGGTGAATTAATTCCAGTTCAGAACCTAACAGGATGTTGCGCATGCGCGACTGAACGAATCACTCCCCGAGACGACTTGTTCTTGCCGAGTCACATTAAAGATTCGTTCAAAATGAACGAATCGTTCAAAAACGACCCATCACTAATTCGTAGCATCGTGGGCGCGCATCCCAGAGCCTGTGCTACACAAGCTTTTGTGTTTAAAAAGTATACAAATTTTTATTTTTCACAAAAAAAAAAAAAAAAAAAAAAAAAAAATACGACTGATCGTTTCACTAGATAAGACCCTTCTTCCTCGGCTGGGATCATTTAGAGCCTTTGAAGCTGCATTTAAACTACATTTTGGAAGTTCAAAATCGGGCACCAATGAAGTCCATTACATGGAGAAAAATCCTGAAATGTTTTCCTCAAAAACCATAATTTCTATGAGTGAAAACAGAAAGACATGAACATCTTGGATGACAAGGGGGTGAGTACATTATTTGTGAATTGTTGTTCTGCAAGTGGACTTCTTTAAATCTTTGTTTGTATGTGTGTGTAAGTGTGAATATATTCAGATGTAACTCCTTTTGTAATCATTAACATTTTTTTTAAGTAGCTGCAACTTAATTACACATTTTTTCCCAGTAACTGTAACAGATTAATTACATTTATTTTGACATTAAATTACTACATGTAGTTCCATTACATGTAACTAGTTACTCCCTATCACTGATTATTCACTCTTCCTTAGTCATTATGACAAACAGACAGGTAACAATGAATGAATGTTATTCATGAAATGGGTGTACATGAATGCCATAGGTGTGTCATAAAAATGGTAAATATATCAAGCTTTAACTTTAGCACTTAATTTCTTATACTAGAGCTAAAAAAAAAATCTTCCTGTCCTTATCTTAAAAATAAGAAATAAATATGAAATGTTGGTGCATGAAAACCTGACTGACATTATACAATTAAGTGGACCTCAGGGACATAATTAAAATGCTAAACAGTGTAAAATATGGCCTTTTCAACAGTCCTCTAAATGTTTTTTTTTTTTATTACTACCTGATTAAATTCACTGAAACTCTGTTGTTATTGTTAACTAAAACTGATTAAAATAGTTTTCAGCAGTTAAAATAAAGCTGAAATATTAGAAAAATATAAATATTAGATGAAAACAAACTGAAATATGTTTACGCTTAAGTGTTAAAATTACTAAAACTAAAGCTTACATAAGAATACATAAAGCTAAATAGAAAAAAACATTACTGATTAAATTATTAAAAAAACATAAAAAAATTAATAAATTAAAATAAAAACTAAAAATGTGAAAATAAAAGACAATTTAAAATATGAATATATATTTTAATATTATATAAATAATACTTACATAACACTGAAGTCTGAGGCAGTGTTATTTTATCATCACTGAGACACTTATAGTTTTTATTAATAGTTTAAATTAGTTTTATATTTTTCATTTTTATTTTGTTGTGTTTTTACATTAATAAGTCTATATAGTTTTTATTATTTTTTCTTTTAGTTATTTTAACATTAAGAACATTAAGCTAAACTAAACAAAAATGAGAAATGTTTCCTTGGCAACTAGCGGAAATAAAAGTATTAATTTCTTTTAAAGGAAGAAAAAATTACTGACTACAAACTTTGAACGGTAGTGTATATTGTTAAAAAATATTTCTATTTTAAATAAATGCTGTTCTTTTCAACATTTTATTCATCAAAGAATCCTGAAAAAGTATCACAGGTTCCAAAAATGTAAAAAAAAAATTTAAAAAAAATAAAAACATTAAGCAGCACATCTGTTTCCAACATTGGTAATAAATCAGCATGTTAGAATGATTTCTGAAGGATCATGTGACACTGAAGCCTGGAGTAATGATGGTGAAAATTCAGTTTTGCATCACAGGAATAAATTCTATTTTAAAATATATTAAAATAGAAAACTGCTATTTTAAATTGCAATAATATTTCACAATATTGCAGTTTTTTCTGTATTTTTAATCAAATAAATGCAGACTTGATGAGCAGAAAAGTCTTTAAAAACAATCAAAATCGTACTGATTTCAAACTTTTTAACGGCAGTATATATATATTATATATATATATATATATATATATAATTTTTATTTCAATTAACATTTATTTTATTTTAAGTAACAAAAATGTTATTATGGTCCAACAGGTTTTTATAGCCCACTCAGTTTTAGCCAATCAGAAACATTCTCTTCCCGTCAATCATTTTGAGTGTTCTGCTTTGAAGGGAGGAGTTTCTGATAATAAAGGAATGTGAGCAGCCTGTTTCTCTGCTCGTACCTGTTGCAGGACGAGCTGCTGGGGCTGGACTCGTGCTGGGCGTCCAGTAGGATTTTCTCCATGTCTCCGTTATGGATAGAGGAGGAGGAAGGCACATGCTCCAGTCCTCCTGTTAGGACCTCCTCTTCCTCCTGCACGGCCTCCAGGGCCTGTGAAGCCTGGGGTTCGCCTTGGTTCCCGTTCCCCAGCAGCGAGGGCAAGCTGGGGTTTGGCTGTTGAGTGTTTCCATTCATCTCCAGCTCCACCCAGGACCCTGAAAAGATCCAAATGGTCATTAGCATCAGCTCCTGCTTCACACGACTAATGCATCAATTATTTTTAATCCAATGAAGTCCACTGTAAATGAGCTTTTATGAGAGTTTCTTAGCGTACATGTCTACCGAATTGAACCGTTTTCAATTCATTCTTTAGGCAGGATTGTGGAATTGACATCAGCACAGAATAAGCAATAAGAGAGCACCTGAATTTTAAAGGAGAAGTCCACTTTCAGAACAACAATTTACAAATAATTTACTCTTCCCTTTGTCATCCAAGATGTTCATGTCTTTCTGTCTTCAGTCGTAAAGAAATTAAGGTTTTTGAGGAAAATATTTCAGGATTTTTCTACATATAATGGACTTCATTGGTGCCCCGATTTTGAACTTCCAAAATGTAGTTTAAATGCAGCTTCAAAGGCTCTAAACGATCCCAGCCGAGGGAGAAGGGTCTTATCTAGCAAAATGAACGGCCATTATTTTTTTCGAAAAAAAAAAAAAAAATTGTATACTTTTTTAAACACAAAAGCTTGTGTAGCACAGGCTCTGGGATGCATGTCCACGATGCTACGAATTAGTGATGGGTCGTTCTTAAACGATTCTTTCATTTTGAACGAATCTTTAATGTGACTCGGGAAGAATGAGTCGTCTCAGGGAGTGATTCGTTCAGTCGCGCAACATCCTATTAGGTTCAGATAAGAGGTGAGGTGAGCTAATCATAGACTAAAGACCCAGGTAAACAATCAATTAATCTTTTCTGTTTCATTATTATGTAGCATTACAGTTTTGTCTTGTTTGTAGTGTGATCAACGTTTGTGTAAGCAGTAGATGTGTTAGGGAAGTAACACGTAAAATTTTAATTAAATTTTGCTAAAATGAACGAAATGACTCAAAAAAAAGATTTGTTCATTTTGCTGAACGAGACTCAAAGGCCCAAGTCGGTAAAATGATCCGAACTTCCCATCACTACTATGAATCACGTCTACGTTCATTGTCTGTGTACTCCAGGTAGAGTATGGCAAAAAAACTCCATCTTATTTTACTACAACTTCAGAATCGTCCGACATCGTTGTACCTTTTTGTTTGTAAACACCGTTTGACTTACTTGCACTTTCATAGTCTGTGTGTGTTCGCTTTGTAAACACTGGGTCTGTAGTTCCGTGTGACCTTTCGACATGATTCAATAGTACGTGGACGCGCATCCCAGAGCCTGTGCTACACAAGATTTTGTGCTTAAAAAGTATACAAATTTTTATTTTCCAAAAAAAATGACAGGTCATTTTGCTAGATAAGACCCTTCTTCCTCAGCTGGGATCATTTAGAGTCACATTTAAACTACATTTCGGAAGTTCAAAATCGGGGCACCAATGAAGTCCATTATATGGAGAAAAATCCTGAAATGTTTTCCTCAAAAACCATAATTTTTTACGACTAAAGACAGAAAGACATGAACATCTTGGATGACAAGGGGGTGAGTAAATTATTTGTGAATTGTTGTTCTGGAAGTGGACTTCTCCTTTAGGCAAAGGAGAGCCAAAAATGCACATTTTGCTCAAAAAGGAACATGACTTGTGAGAACAAACATCTACTGCAAACATGAGACACACGTGTGTCCCGTCTGACCCTCACTGTTGCTAGGCAACACAGAAAGATCCACAGACAGGTCCCATGATGCTTTAATAACATGATGGCGTGATGGGATGTTGCTAGGGCATTGCTATGCGGTTGCTAGGGTGTTCTGGGTGGTTGAGTCCACCTTGAAGTCTCTGCAGCTGCTCCAAACTAAATAAGTCATTTAAAATGTGTACAATATCAAGGGAAATAACAACATTTGTCATAATCACACAGCACTATTAAGCCAGCGTCCTGTTTAAATCAGCACATCTTATTATGGCAAAATCCTTCACCAGCCCACAACACTGAACTCTTGTTATTTGCCCACAGTTATGGGCATGTTGCCATGGCAGAAAACATTCCAGCAGCTCTTCATCTTTGAGCATTTGTTGTCTCGCTGCATCACAACAACACAAAATGGAGAAGACTTCAGACTTGCATTGAAAGAGGGACCCCAGCCAAATCTGCCAACTAGATTACCACCTAGTAACCACTCAGAACACCCTAGACAACCTTTTGACAAGGTTTTGCATTGGCAGGCACCACCCACATGCGTAAAAAAATGGATTTCTAGTTTGTTTACTGTGGAAGCTCATTTCTGTCACTGAATAAAAAATATAAAATGTGATTTTTTAATTTCACAATTCTGACTTTTTCGGCAAGAATTGTGTGATATAAACTCACAACTGTGTTAAAAAGTCACAATATATATGCTCGCAATTGCAACTTATAAAGTCAGAATTTTGAGATATTAACCCACAAAAGAAGTGCCACTTTTTCCTCAGAATTGGACTGAATTGAACCAAGGGAGTCCGCCATTAAAAATTGCATTCCAGGGTGAAAAAATATACATTTTTGTCAGGGTTCCCCTGGTAAATTTGCATTCCAGTGGCTAAGTTTGACATTATTGGTGTTTTTGAGGTATTACATGAGAAACAACCCACACCAATGGTGTTAAAGTAGCCCAATTCGACAGGAAAACCATGGACTTGGCAACACAGCTTATAATTCGCAATTGCCGGTTCATATCTCACAATTCTGAGAATAGAAGTGAGAATCGTCCCTTCGCTAGGAGTGTGACTGACAGGCGATCTGACCAATCATAATGCCAAATCTGCCATTTTGCCCAACAAAACTCACAATTCTGAGAACATATCAGTCTTTTTTTACTCAAAATTGGACTTTATAACTCACAATTGCGAGTTTATATCAATCCTGTCAATTATAATATCAAATATATCACAATTCTGAGAATTGCTAGGAAAAAAGTCAAAACTGCGAGAAAAAAAGTTAAAATTGTGACTTTATATCTTGCAATTCTGACTTTATTTCTCAGAATTGTGACTTTATCTTACAATTCTGACTTTATAACTCGCAATTGGCAATTTATATCTCACAATTCTGAGAAAAGAAGTCAGAATTATTCTTTCGCTGGGAGTTTGATTGAAAGGCGATCTGATCTGACCAATCAGAACGCTGAATCTGCCATTTTGCCCAACAAAACTCACAATTCTGAGAACATATCAGTCTTTTTTTACTCAAAACTGGACTTTATAACTCGCAATTGCGAGTTTATATCAATTATGTCAATTATAATATCAATTATATCACAATTCTGAGAATTGGTAGGAAAAAAAGTCAGAATTGCGAGAAAAAAGGTTAGAATTGTGACTTCATATCTCGCAATTCTGAGAAAAGAAATGAGAATCGTCCCTTTGCTGGGAGTTTGACTGACAGGCGATCTGATCTGACCAATCATAACGCTGAATCTGCCATTTTGCCCAACAAAACTCACAATTCTGAGAACATATCAGTCTTTTTCAGTACATTCCAGGGTGTAAAATACACATTTTTTGTCAGGGTTCCCCTGGTAAATTCGCATTCCAGGGGCTAAATTTGACGTTATTGGGGTTGCTTAAACCAGCAGACATGAGAAACAACCCACGCCAACAGTGTTAAAAAATTCCACTGCTTATATCTCGCAATTGCGAGTTTATATCTCGCAATTCTGAGAAAAGAAGTGAGAATCGTCCCTTCACTGGGAGTTTGACTGACAGGCGATCTGATCTGACCAATCACGATGCTGAATCTGCCATTTTGCCCAACAAAACTCACAATTCTGAGAACATATCAGTCTTTTTTTTTCCTCAAAATTGGATTTTTTCTGAGTTTATATCAATTCTGTCAGTTATAATATCAATTATATCACAATTCTGAGAATTGCTAGGAAAAAAAGTCAGACGTGCAAGAAAAAAAGTTATACTTGTGACTTTATATCTCGTAATGACTTTATTTCTCAAAATTACGACTTCACTCAAAATTGCTACTTTATTTTATCTGACTTTATATTGCGCAATTGCCAGTTTATATCTCAGAATTCTGAGAAAAGAAGTCAGAATCGTCCCTTCCCCGGGAGTTTGATTGACAGGCGATCTGATCTGACAAATCACTTGCCCAACAAACCAACCAGATAGGAGATTAACAAGTTTACAGGAAGCCAGTTTGCGCCACAAAATATATAAAAAAAAAAAAGACTGTGACTTTTTATCTTACAACTCTGACTTTTTTTTTAATCAAAATGTCAAGGTTTTTTTTTTGATACAAGCTTGCAATTCTGAATTTTTTTCTTAGAATTCTGAGACATAAACTCGCAATTCTGAGAACATATCAGTCTTTTTTCCCCTCAAAACTGTACTTTATAAGTCACTGTTGCAAGTTTATATCATTTTTGTCAATTATATCACAATTCTAAGAACTGCAAGGGAAAAAAGCCAGAATTGCGAGAAATAAACTTGCAATTGTGAGAAATAAAAGTCTGAATTGTGACTTTATATCTCGTAATTCTGACTTTATTTCTCAGAATTGCAAGTATATCTTATGTATCATGCAATTTTGAGAAAAAAGTCAGAATTGCGAGATAAGAAGTCGCAATTACCTTTTTTATTTTTTATTCAGTGGCGGAAACAGGCTTTTATATTGATGCTGGTGGACTTGAACTTGAAAAATGGTGTGTACTGATGTCTTTCCGTGGTTGAAACAAGATACTTTCTGATGTTTATTCATGTTTATGTCATGCTATAACTAGTAGTAAAGGAAAAGGAAGAGATGATTGAACCGAGGCTCTACAGTGATCTGTCACGACACATTCAAGAGCCACAAAACAGTATTTATTGTTTGAATTTCTTACAAAATTTGAAAGAAAATGAAAAAAAAAAAAAATTGTGAGATATAGTCGCTATTTAAGTCACCTTTTTATCCCATTGTGGAAACAGCCAAAAGAAGTTGTGAACAACTACATCAGTGTGGTAAAATATTCAACTGAACACAGAGATAACACACCAGCTCTAGTTACACAAGTAAACACACTGATCCTGGAGCAGCTCTGATGGAATTCACTGCAGGACCGGAGCGGGACGGAGGGAGGGATTATGTAATCTCTGGCACATCAAACCCTCTCCCATCCCCCTGCTGTGTCTGTAACCCAGATCTGTCTGTGCACCACAGACGCCCATAAACCCACCATTCACCCTTACTAAACACTAACTAGTAAACAGGATGACTCGTTTTCATGAGTTTGCACCTTCCGAAAGACAGACTGCATCCTAAAACCTATTGAGCTGCCTATCTAGACAGCATTTTGGGGTATAGTAGGTTAAATGCTGTCTAGGTAGGCAACACACTAGGTTTTGAGAAACAGCCTGTGTTTAGCCTGCATGTGTAAATCTGATGTGTAAACAACACTGGAATCTAGTCAACAAGAAAAATCACTTGTAATTTCTGCATTGAGTCGAATTTCCAAATGCAACAGGATATTGAAGAAGAATGATTGCAGGGTGGGACTTGATTTTACCCGTCAGCAATTGATTGTATGGTGAAAAGTGTCTCTATTTGACAGGATATTTGAGAAGAGGGGCTGAAAAATAAGAAGTCAGCAAGTCTAAAGGTCATAAAAACAAACTATTATTCTTCAGAATAATGTGCACTGGTGAATTTTGCACAACAAGATCATGAACATGTATTAAGAAAACATAAAAGCATTTTATATTACTTATACTGACTTCTTGACAGATTTAAGACGGATTTAGAGAGGCGTCATAAATTACACAATAGACCTTAAATTATGTTATTACATCACTTTACAACTAGTGGGAAATGTTGTTACCTACAGCTGCAACACAAGAAAACATGCACTACAAACCTTAAGGGTTCTTCTAAAAAGAAGCCCACAAAAGAAGGAAATGTGGTTTGAACTTATGGTACATAAGGAATGTAAAAAATGAAATCGGACCAGTAAAAGATTTTTTTTCTAATATGAAACGATCAGTATTACAAGCTTATTGCTTACACAGAGCTGTTATATAATTCTGTTAACAGTTTAAATGTTTCAGTAATGCTTCCTAAACACAAGCACTAATAGCTCATTGTTCTCGCACCACAGTCAAAGCGATTCAGTGGTATCTGAGTAATAAATGAAGGTTGTGGCATGCAAGTGCACAAATCTGTATAATTGTGTGAAACTGTTCCCAACAATGAAAAAAAAAGGAAAAATTCCTAATAAATTGCTGTTTTCAGGACAGAACATTGAAAAAAAATCACTTAAGTAATGACACTGTTTTTTATGTATTCAATATATTATAACATGTGCAGGGGGGAATGAAAATACTGCTTAACAGGAATTACCCTGCTACTAAACATCTAAAACAAAATAGGGCACACAATAAACAAATATTAAGGCAATACCCACCCAATTTTGCAATGAATTCAGCTTTTTTATTTATTATATTTGTCCTTAAAAACTGTCGTTTAAAGTAAAGCTTAATTAAATGTTCCCAACAATAAAAATAAATAAATAATTTTAAAAAAGGGAAAAAAAGAGGAAAATGTCCTAATAAATTGCTGAAAATAATTGCTGTTTTCAGGACAGGACATTGACAAAATTCACTTAAATAATGACATTTTAAAATACTCTCTGTGTTCACTTAAATGTGGTATTATTGTGATTTTTTAATGTATTCAATATATTATAACATGTGCAGGGGGGAATGAAAATACTGCTTAACAGGAATAACCCTGCAACTAAACATCTAAAACAAAATAGGGCACACAATAAACAAATATTAAGGCAATACCCACCCAAATTTGCAATGAATTCAGCTTTTTTATTTATTATATTTGTCCTTAAAAAACTGTCAGTTTAAAGTAAATCTTAATTAAATGTTCCCAACAGTAAAACATAAATAAATAATTTTTAAAAAGGGGGAAAAAAAGTGAAATATTTCCTAATAAATTGCTGTTTTCAGGACAGGACATTGACAAAATTCACTTAAATAATGAAACTGTTTTAAAAATACTCTTTGTGTTCACTTAAATGTGGTATTATTGTGATTTTTTTCATTTTTTAATGTATTCAATATATTATCAGATGAAGGGGGCATGAAAATACTGCTTAACAGGAATAACCCTGCTACTAAACATCTAAAACAAAATAGGGCACACAATAAACAAATGTTAAGGCAATACCCACCCAAATTTGCAATGAATTCAGCTTTTTTATTTATTATATTTGTCCTTAAAAAACTGTCATTTAAAGTAAAGTTTAATTAAATGTTCCCAACAATAAAAATAACTAAATAATTTTAAAAAAGGGGGAAAAAAGTGAAATATTTCCTAATAAATTGGTGTTTTCTAAATAATTTTTTAAAAAAGTGGTATTATTGTGAAAAAATGAAAATACTGCTTAACAGGAATAACCCTGAAATACCCACCCAAATTTGCATTTCCTAATAAATTGCTGTAGTCACCCAAATTTGCTTTTTTAAAATTTGTCCTTAAAAACTTCAGGACAGGACATTGACAAAATTCACTTAAGTAATTAAATTACTTAAAAATACTCTTTGTGTTCACTTAATTGTGGCATTATTGTGATAAAAAAAAAAAAAACTATTTAATACAATTTCATTTTTTTAATGTATTCAATATTTTATCAGATGAAGGGTGCATGAAAATACTGCTTAACAGGAATTACCCTGCTACTAAACAACTAAAACAGAATAGGGCACACAATAAACAAAAAAAAATGATGGTAAAACCCTCCCAAATTAAATCGCAATGAATTCCGCTTCTTTATTTACACGCCCCCCGCCTCCATTTTTCTTAGATCCCCTCTTCGCCTTGTTTTGATATCAGCGTAGCCACGCCTCCACGGCGCTGGGCTAATAACGATTGGCTTACGTGCCATCAATCACTCTGGGTTGCCCAGCAACGCCACAGCGACTCCCGCTGCTGATCAATCTCATTCGCTCTGGCGTCACGACGCCATCTTTCGCTCCCTCCCTTTCGCCCCTCCCCTTCGAGCGAGGAGGAAATTCCAGCCATTGAGCGAAGTGAGACAATAGATGTTGCATAACAGCGTTTTAAAGCTCCAGAGAAACATACATCCCACACAAAGAACAGCTTTAAAGCGACATTAGGATCCCGCTCGAGTTTGCCCTGCAGAAATACGGACGAAGGTTTACCGTTGAGTCCCGGTTCTTCATTGTTGTTCAGCTGCGCGGCGGCTGTGGTGGACATGTTGCCTTTCCAGTCACTCGCGTCCGTCAACACCGCACGCTCCCGCACGCTCCTCGTGCACGCGCACACGCGACGTCATCACATTCACAACTTTAATTTCAGCGATGCCTGCTAAATAAATGAAGGGTGCAGTACAGAATGCGCAAAACAGAAATATGATTTTAAGGTGTAAAACTGATAGACCGAAACAAAGTGACAGACAGAAAAGTAAGCTCTCGTTTCTATACAAAATACATATATTACAGATAGACAGAAAGATATATATTTTTTTAATAATAAATAAAAAGAAAATGCTAGTGTTAGAGAGTATTTTTTTTTAATAAACAGAGAATGCTATTGTTAGAGGGTCAATTATTATTTATAATAAATAGTAGAGGGTCAGTTATTTTATTTTAAATAAATAAAATAAAAACAAGAAGATATAATAGAAAAAGAATAGAGAATGCTTATGTTAGAGGGTCAATTATTTTCATTTTTTATAATAAATAAAGAGAAAACAAGTAGATACAATAGAAAAAGAAGAGAGAATGCTAGCGTTAGAGAGTCAATTATCTATTTTTTTTAATAAATAAAAAGAAAACTAGTAAATTAGAAAAAGAACAGAGAATGCTAATGTTAGAGGGTCAATTATTTTCATTTTTTGTAATAAATAAAAAGAAAACAAGTAGATAAGAATAGAAAAAGAACAGAGAAGTATTAGAGGGTCAATTATTTTTATAATAAATATTAGAGGGTCAATTATTTTATTTTTTAATAAATAAAAAGAAAACAAGCAAACGAAATAGAAAAAGAACAGAGAACAGAGAGTGTTAATTATTTGATTTTTTAAGTAGATGAAATAGAAAAAACAGAGAACGCTAGTGTTAGAGGGACAATTATTTTTGGGTTTTTTTAATAAATAAAATGAAAATAAGTGGATAGAATAGAAAAAGAAATAGAGAATGCTAGTGTTAAAGGGTCAATTATTTTTATAATAAATATTAGAGGGTCAATTATTTTATTTTTAATAAATATAAAGAAAACAAGCATATGAAATAGAAAAAGAACAGAGAGTGCAAGACTTAGAGTGTAAATTATTTTATTTTTTAATAAATGAAAAGAAAACAGATTAGAAAAAGAACAGAGAACGCTATTGTTAGAGGGTCAGTTATTATTTATAATGTTAGAGGGTCAATTATATTTTTTTAATAAATAAAAAGAAAACAAGCAGACGAAATAGAAAAAGAATAGAGAACAGAGATTCTTAATTATTTGATTTTTTAAGTAGATGAAATAGAAAAAACAGAGAACGCTAGTGTTAGAGGGACAATTATTTTTGGGTTTTTTTAATAAATAAAATGAAAATAAGTGGATAGAATAGAAAAAGAAATAGAGAATGCTAGTGTTAGAGGGTCAATTATTTATTTTTTTAATAAATAAAAAGAAAACAAGTAGATAGAATAGAAAAAGAATAGAGAACGCTAGTGTTAAAGGGTCAATTATTTTTATAATAAATATTAGAGGGTCAATTATTTTATTTTTAATAAATAAAAGAAAAAAGCATAAAATAGAAAAAGAACAAGTACAAGACTTAGAAATTATTTTATTTTCTAATAAATAAAAAGAACAGAAGCTGGTGTTAGTGTCCATAATTTTATTTTTTAATAAATAAAAAGAAAACATAGATTAGAAAAAGAACAGAGAACGCTATTGTTAGAGGGTCAATTATTTTTTATAATATTAGAGGGTCAGTTATTTTATTTTTTTAAATAAATAAAATAAAAACAAGAAGATATAATAGAAAAAGAATAGAGAATGCTAATGTCAGAGGGTCAATTATTAAATAAAGAGAAGACAAGTAGATACAGTAGAAAAAGAAGAGAGAATGCTAGCGTTAGAGAGTCAATTATATATTTTTTAATAAATAAAAAGAAAACAAGTAAATTAGAAAAATAACAGAGAATGCTAATGTTAGAGGGTCAATTATTATTATTTTTTTATAATAAATAAAAAGAAAACAAGTAGAATAGAAAAAGAAAAGAGAACGCTGGTGTTAGAAGGTCAGTTATTTATTTAATAAATAATAAATGAGGGTCAATTATTTTATTTTTAATAAATACAAAGAAAACAAGCATATGAAATAGAAAAAGAACAGAAGCTGGTGTTAGTGTCCATTATTTTATTTTTTAATAAATAAAAAGAAAACAAGTAGATGAAATAGAAAAAGAACAGAGAATGCAAGACTTAGAGTGTTAATTATTTTATTTTCTAATAAATAAAAAGAAAACAAGTAGATGAAATAGAAAAAGAACAGAAGCTGGTGTTAGTGTCCATTATTTTATTTTTTAATAAATAAAAAGAAAACATAGATTAGAAAAAGAACAGAGAACGCTATTGTTAGAGGGTCAATTATTTTCATTTTTTATAATAAATAAAAAGAAAAGTAGATAGAATAGAAAAAGAATAGAGAATGCTAGTGTTAACGGGTCAGTTATTTTTATAATAAATATTAGAGGGTCAATTATTTTATTTTTAATAAATACAAAGAAAACAAGCATATGAAATAGAAAAAGAACAGAATGCAAGACTTAGAGTGTAAATTATTTTATTTTTAATAAATAAAAAGAAAACATGTAGATTAGAAAAAGAACAGAGAATGCTAGTGTTAGAGGGTCAGTTATTTATTTTTTTTTTAATACATAAAAAGAAAACAAGCAGATAGAATTGAAATAGAATAGAGAGTGTTAGTGTTAAAGGGTCAAGTTTTTTAATAAAAACAAGAAGATAAAATAAAAAAAAATAGAGAACGCTAATGTTAGTAGTTCAATTATTTTATTTTTTTAAAACAAAGAGAAAACAAGCAGATAGAATTGAAATAGAATAGAGTGTGTTAGTGTAAAGGGTCAAGGTTTTTAAATAAATAAAAAGTAAACAAGCATAATAGAAAAAGAAGAGAACGCTAGTGTTAGAGGGTCAATTATTTTATTTTTTAAAACAAAGAGAAAACAAGCAGATAGAATTGAAATAGAATAGAGTGTGTTAGTGTAAAGGGTCAAGGTTTTTAAATAAATAAAAAGTAAACAAGCATAATAGAAAAAGAAGAGAACGCTAGTGTTAGAGGGTCAATTATTTTATTTTTTAATAAATAAAAAGAAAACAAGTAGATAAAATAGAAAAAGAATAAAGTATGTTAGTATTAAATGGTCAATGTTTTTTAATAAAAAAAAACAAGTAGATCAAATAGAAAAAGAATAGAGAATGCTAATGTTAGAGGGTCAATTATTGTTATTTTTTAATACATAAAAAGAAAACAAGTAGATAGAATTGAAATAGAGTGTATTAGTGTTAAAAGATCAAGTTTTTTTTTAAATGAAAAAAACAAGTAGATAAAATATAAAAAGAATAGAGAATGCTAATATTAGAAGGTCAATTATCTTATTTTTTAATAAATAAAAAGAAAACAAGCAGATAGAATTGAAATAGAATAGAGAGTAGGGCTGGGCGATATATATATATATAAATTTGGTATCTCGATATTGTCAAAATTTTTATGATATTCAATATATATCTCAATATGTTTACATTTGCTTTTAAATAATAAAAAAACATGATTTTCTTTTGCCCCATTTAAAAACAACAAAAATAGAGTAGAGAACGCTAGTGTTAGAGGGTCAATTATTTTATTTTTTAAAACAAAGAGAAAACAAGCAGATAGAATTGAAATAGAATAGAGTGTTAGTGTAAAGCGTCAAGGTTTTTAAATAAATAAAAAGTAAACAAGTAGAATAGAAAACGAAGAGAACACTAGTGGGTAGAGGGTCAATTATTTAATTTTTTTAATAAATAAAAAGAAAATGAGTAGATAAAATAGAAAAAGAACAGAGAATGCTAATATTAGAGGGTCAATTATCTGATTTTTTAATAAATAAAAAGAAAACAAGCAGATAGAATTGAAATAGAATAGAGTGTGTTAGTGTTAAAGGGTCAAGGTTTTTTTAATAAAAAAAACAAGTAGACAAAAGAAAAAGAATAGAGAATACTAATGTTAGAGGGTCAATTATTTTATTTTTTTAATACATATAAAGAAAACAAGCAGATAGAATTGAAATAGAATAGAGACTAGGGCTGGGCGATATATATAAAAATTTGATATCTCAATATTATATAAATTTTTACGATATTCAATATATATCTCGATATGTTTGCATTTGCTTGTAAGTAAGAAAAAAAAAATTATTTTCTTTTGCCCCCATTTAAAAACAACAACAAAAACAGTAGAATAGAGAATACTAGTGTTAGAGGGTCAAATTTTTTTAAATAAATAAAAAGAAAACAAGTAGAATAGAGAAAAAAGAAAAAAAAAGAATAGAGAACACTAGTGTTAGAGGATCACTTATTTTATTTTTTAATAAATAAAAAAACAAGTAGATAGAAAAAGAATAGAGAACGATAATGTTAGAGGGTCAATGTTATTTTTTAATACATAAAAAGAAAACAAGCAGATAGAATTGAAATAGAATAGAGTGTGTTAGTGTTAAAGGGTCAAGGTTTTTTTAAATAAAAAACAAGTAGATCAAATGGAAAAAGAATAGAAAATGCTGTTAGAGGGTCAATTATTTTATTTTTTTAATAAATAAGAAAACAAGCAGATAGAATTGAAATAGAACAGAGAGTGTTAGTGTTAAAAGATCAAGTTTTTTTTTTTAAATAAAACAAGTAGATAAAATAGAAAAATAATAGAGAATGCTAATATTAGAGGCTCAATGTTATTTTTTAATACATAAAAAGAAAACAGAATTGAAACAGAATAGAGTGTGTTAGTGTTAAAAGATCAAGGGTTTTTTTATAATAAAAAACAAGTAGATAAAAGAAAAAGAACAGAGAATGCTAATGTTAGAGGGTCAGTTATTTTATTTTTTAAAAACAAAGAGAAAACAAGCAGATAGAATTGAAATAGAGTGTTAGTGTAAGGGTCAAGGTTTTTTTTTTAAATAAAAAAACAAGTAGATCAAATAGAAAAAGAATAGAGAATGCTAATGTTAGAGGGTCAATTATTTTATTTCTTTCAATACATATAAAGAAAACAAGCAGATAGAATTGAAATAGAACAGAGAGTAGGGCTGGGCGATATATATTAAAAATTTGATATCTCGATATTGTCAAAAGTTTTAAGAGATTCAATATATATCTCGATATGTTTGCATTTGCTTTTATGTAATAAAAAAAAACTAAACTTTCTTTTGCCCCCATTTAAAAGCAACAAAAATAGAGTAGAATAGAAAATGCTAGTGTTAGAGGGTCAATTATTTTATTTTTTTAATAAATAAAAAGAAAACAAGTAGAATAAAAAAAGAATAGAGAACACTAGTGTTAGAGGATCACTTATTTTATTTTTTAATAAATAAAAAAACAAGTAGATAGAAAAAAAATAGAGAATGCTAATGTTAGAGGGTCAATGTTATTTTTTTAATACATAAAAAGAAAATAAGCAGATAGAATGGAAATAGAATAGAGTGTGTTTGTGTTAAAGGATCAAGAAAAAGTAGATCAAATAAAAATACCAGATAGAATATGTTCGAGGGTCAAGTGTAGATGAAAGTAATGTGATATCTATCTGCAAACATTACATAAACATGATCACAGGGGTTGTATTGAGTTATGTTGCTCCTATTTTAAACAATAGACACCATCCAGTGTTTACATGCAGTGTCATCACGACAACCTAAAAACTCGTTACTTCAGTTCACAGATCACAAACTCCTAAAATAGCTCAGGCACAGATTCATTTCTGGCTGCCCTATTTGTTGCTGCTAACCTAAATGTGGAGCAGATGTTCAAAGACCTCCATATTGGATTTTCCTTCCCCGACCTCCGAACGCAAAAACGAGCCCATGCTTTCAGTCTTAAAATTAAGTTTTATTTTACATTTTGGGTTGTACAACTATTAAGATAAAGGGAACATACTTCAGGGTTTGTTCATATACAGCAGGCCTGATTTCCATGTAAACACACTCCATTATACAGAATCATTCTGCACCAGTCAACAGCATTAATACACCGAATACTGACATAATTTCAATTCTCGAAAATTCATATAAAAATATCTAGAGCATTCTTTACCTCATAGGAACCATTCTGTATTAAAAAGCTGCAAATAAAACGTCACGCGTCAACAGATGCCGGAAATCATAACACATGCACATCTGCACAAACATTTACGTAAGACTTTAAACATTTGTGTGTCTCTATAAAATAATTAAAAGAGACCGATTAAAAAGTCTCCCCTTCCTCCAAGACTAATATATTGCATAAAATTAATGCCACGATTAGTTGTACCCATTAGGGTCTTAATGTAGGGAATAATGGAGCTATCTGGGAACCCTGCTTCAAGGCAATTGCACTTGTGGACGAATGTCAGGCGTTAGACTGAGCGTTTGGTGAAGGAAACGTCCCGTTGCACCAGGCCTGAGTTCAGAAGGGAGCGATCAGTGCGTGAGGAGTCGAATTGATTCGTTATGATTCTGCAAACTTATTAAACAGGATTCTTCTGGTTGCTCGCAAGTCAGTTGTGTGTTCGTAACCCAGAAATGACTGATGTTTCCGATTAAAGCTAAAACGGACAATGTGCAAAATAAAAAAAAAAGAACAAATACAGTAAGACCAACTAAAAATCCCTTCTTTCCGGCCTACAGTGTTTCAATTAACGTAATAGAGTAATCCAAAAGGTTTTTCGTGTACTACAGTGGTTAATATTAAGACTATGAGTTTCAGGAGAGACGTTGTGCTTAGCGTGTGTCCCGTCTGACTCTTGCAGCTAGGAATGGGGACGAAGCCGTTTGAAATCCCTAATTGGGTTTCTCCTGGAATATGTAAAGGTTATTGACTGTCGCCAGCGCGACGATGTTATCCTGAGGATGCCAGGAGGTGTACAGGATCTTTCTGCTGAAGTCCAGGCAGTCGACGCCGATCTCGTTCCTCTTGCGCCGGCTCCCCGTGCACACGCGCCAGGTCTTGAGCGGGCAGCCGGGGGAGCCGTTCTCCCACGAGGCCTCTAGGGTCGAGTCGCGCTGGGCGTCGCGGTTGAACATCCGGAAGAAGTTGTTGTAGGAGCCTGTCATGACCTCGCTGAGAATGACAGAGATGGAAAACGATGAGAAAATGATGGACGCATTACAAACGTTTTTTAACATTTTAAATAATTTGCGTTATAAATGTAGGGCTGAAATATATAAATATATATTCTATGTGACCCTGGACCACAAAACCAGTCTTATGTAGCACGGGTATATTTGTAGCGGTAGCCAAAAATACATTTTATGGGTCAAAATGATCATTTTTTCTTTTATGCCAAAAATCATTAGGATATTAAGATCATGTTCCATGAAGATATTTTGTAAACTTCCTACTGTAAATATATCAAATCTTCATTTTGATTAGTAATATGCATTGCTGAGGATTTCGTTTGGACAACTTTAAAGGAGATTTTCAAATAGTCGTATCTTGGCTACATATTCTCCTATCCTGACAAAGCATACATCAATGGAAAACTTATTTATTTATCTTTCAGATGGTTTTGTGGTCCAGGGTCACAAATATTAAATAATGAAGTAAACTATTTAGAAAAAAAAAAAAAAAAAAAAAAGTGTTTATTAAAATTAAAAAGAAATTATACTTATTTACAAAAATTATTACACATTTTTCATTTAGTGTAACTTGATTTTTAAAAAATAAACTAATATAAACATTAAAAAAAATTAAAAGTTAATCTCAGGAGGGAGAGGGAGAGAGAGAGAGATAGATAGAGATTTAATTTATCATTTACATGTATTATTTTAATTTATAAATTAGAATTTTAATTATAAATGTAGGGCTGAAATATATAATACTTAAATTCTTAAATAATGAAATGAAAACATTAAAATTTGTTACTTAAACTTTAACTGAAATAAAATAAAATTCTTAACATTTTCTTTAAACTAAAATGAATATAATATAATAAATAAATAAAACTATATAGACATATACAAAAGTAATAAAATGATGACACGGAATTACTAATGCTTTAAAATTACACTAAAAACAGAAAACAAAAAAATAACACTCAAAATATTGATTTAAAATATTAACTATTAATTATTATTAATGAAAACTAGAACAATAAAAACACTGATTGACATAGATATATATTATGTATTTGCTTTGATTTTTTTTAGGGGGTAAAAAAATAAATTTCCACCAAAAAGCCATTGTTTGTTAAATAATTTGACAAACTTTGAAATAAAATAATATATATATAAAAAAAATACTTATTTTGTTTAATTTACTTTTTTCAATAACTTACATTTCAAATTTCATTACCTTTATATTAAAACTATAAAAATTAATAAAAACTTTAAATTTAAAAGAAACAAAAGCTAATAAAAATATCAACACAACAGGACACATTACTGATACTTTAAAATGAATGAAAATAGGAAATATACAAAATATACATATAGCTTTTCAGTAAACAGATAAAATAATATTTAAAAAAAAAAAGTTTGTTTTTAAATATATTTAGTGCATTTAGGATAAAATTTTGTTGTGCAAAATAAAGTTTAAATTTATTCATTCCATTTTAGCAACTATTACTGCCAGTAAATTTTATTATACTACCTTTCAAATATATGAGGTTGGTAAGATTTTTCCTTTTTTTGAAGAAAAAAAAAAAAAAAAAGTCTCACCAAGGCTGCATTTATTTGATCAAAAATTCAGTAAATACAGTAATATTGTGAAAAATTATTACAATTTTGATTAACTGGTTTATATTTAAATACATTTTAAAATGTAATTTACTCCTGTGATGCAAAGCTGAATTTTCAGCATCATTACTCCAGTCTTCAGTGTCACATGATCCTTCAGCAATGATTCTAATATTCTGATTTGCTGCTCAAGAAACATTTCTGATTATTATCAGTGTTGGAAATGTTGTGGTGCTTTATATTTCAGGATTCGCTGATGAACAGAATTTATTTTAAATAGAAATACTGTGACATTTTAAATATCTACTGTCACTTTTGGATTTTTTTTGAATATTTCATATATGATGCAGTTACATGTACTCTACTGGATTTACTGGAAATGAGGAAGTTCCTGAAACAGTGTAGTGTGTCAGTAAATGTGAGCGCTCTGTTAGTCAGAGATAAAAGCTTTAGTCTGATAGACTCTCTCTCTGGACACAGCGATACAGGGCCGTGTGCACAGCTCATGTCTGTTTGAAGTTTGCTTTGTATTTGCTTTTATCATGAACTGAAATGCGCTCAAAGATGCTTTCGTCATTATCAGAATGCGTTAGCTGGACAGTAACGTCACGATGGCTCTCACGCTACTACTGAACTCCTCACCTGTCGTCGCCCCTCCAGCAGCACTCAAACTTATCAAAGATGCAGTCGTTCTCATAGAGAGAGCACAGCTTACTCCTGAGATAACCATGGACCTGAAGAGAGACAGATCAAAGTCACAAAACACGCTAAAGTCACGCATACCTATAAGCACAGGACAACAGGGAAAGGCAATGAATACTGACATTTCCTAATACAGGGCTACAGTCTTTAATCAGTGCATTCTGGGTCATCACAGCCATAAAAATAATGTCGTATAAGTAGACCAAGAAGCTTTAATTTCAATTACTCGTAGTAAAAATGCTGTATATGTACACACAAGTCAAAAGTTTTTGAACAGTAAGATTTTTAATGTTTTTTGGAAGAAGGCTGCATTTATTTGGTCCAAAGTACAGAAAAAACAGTGAAAATGTAAATATTTTCTAATCGAAAATATTTAAAAATTAAATTTATTTCTGTGATTTCAAATCTGAATTTTTAGCATCATTACTCCAGTCACATGATTCTTCAGAAATCATTTTGATATGATGATTTGCTGCTCAAAAACATTTATTATTCTGTTGAAAACAGCTGAGTAGAATTTTTCAGGTTTCTTTGATGAATAGCATTTATCTAAAGTAGTCTTTTGTAACATTGTAACTGTCGTAATCATCACTTCTGATCAATTTAAAGCATCCTTGCTAAATAAAAAAAAAAAAATAAATTCTTTTATACTGACTCCAAGCTTTTAAATGGAACAGGGCATAATGTTACAAAAGCTTTTTATTTCAGATAAATGCTGATCTGTGGATTTTTCTACGCATCAAAGAATTCTGAAAAAAAACAACAACAAATGTACTCAGCTGGTTTAAATATTGATAATAATAATAATAATAATAATAATAATAATAATAATAATAATATTAAAAAATGTTTTTCTGAGCAGCAAATCAGCATGTTAGAATGATTTCTGAAGGATCATGTGACACTAAAGAGTGACGTCAAGATGCTGAAAATTTTGTTTTGATCACAGAAATAAATTACATTTTAAAATATATTCAAATAGAAAGCCGTTATTTTAAATAGTACAAATATTTCACAATATTACTGATTTTTCTGTATTTTGGATCAAATAAATGCAACCTTTTTAACATTAAAAAACTTACTGTTCAAAAACTTTTGACTGGTAGTGTATATGTATTTAGAGAATTTTGAGTAGATTTTGTGCAAAATAAAATTTCATTTTACTCCATTTCAGAAAAGACAAAAGTACATGTCAACAGTGAAGTCAGTCATGCATAAACGTCAACTGTAATTTAACATGCAATTAATTCAAATTGGTAAAGTGGCATAATTAAGTTTATAATTAATTATAATCACAGTAATTGCAGTATGCCATTAATGTAGTGTATCATACGCAACGTTTTATATAAAAATATTAAGGATGGGCATTTTGGGAAATTTCTCATTTCGATAGGTTTCAAAAACGATTGATTGAGTAATCGGGGGCAGGGCTTGGGCGGGGGCTTCTGCATTATTATAACATCACGCTTACGTTACACGCTCATGACAGTGAACTGCAATGAAAGCAGATATAATTTACTATACATTTCACATTCTAAAAAGTTCTAATTAGAATGCTGTGTTCATGAAATGCCAGGGAACTTTGTTACGCGCTATAGTGAGATAGCAAGTGAGCTATAGCAAGTGAGCTCCGTGATGTGCTTTCATAGCCATACGAATTCCGAAAACAGCTGAAATTGAAGTATGCATACTGTTGAACAAATATGACTAAAAAAAGGACTGCTGCATTATTATGATATCAGTATTTTTTTTTTTAAAAAAAGAAACATCTAAAAGCAATATGACCGTCTCAAACTCAATATCGGGCATTGCATTTGAGCATTAAACTAAACACTGGTAATATGCTGCACATTCAGCATGTTAAATGTTAATATCCCAACGCATTCTAATGGATGAAGCAGATATGCATGTAGTGAACCCACACATCACTACGTGACTTCAAAGCCATGCATGTCTCTCTTCTCAAGTCGATATTTTGGACTGCATGCTAAACAATTACAGCTCAGCGTGCTGCCCAATGTGCTGCTACAACCAATCAGAAATTTTTTTTTTTCCATGATCATCGTTTTCATGATCAATCATTGCTGTCACAGCCGAGTACTTGATCGCGGTTGCACATCCCTAATATATATATATAAATATATATATATATATATATATATATGAATGAAGAGTTCAGATGCAAAACCAGCTAAAGGCCATCTCGGTCAAAAATGAGATAATGATAGTGAGTGAATGCCCTCGACACATATTATACATCCATCAAATACTTTTTCTTCAAACTCGCTAAAATACCAGCCTCAGCCCAATCAGAAGTACCAGTACTTACATAGAAACCTATACATCTGAGCCTGATAAAAATGCATTTTTTAAAGAAAGACGTCAGATGGATTTAGCTGGTTTTGCATCTGAACTCTTCATATATATATTTTTAAAAATTATGTTTTTTTCATTGTGCATTCCAATTAATCTCAATCAAACTGCAGTTGGGTTATTTTGATTAAGTAAAATAACAACAACAACAACAAAAAAAATATATCATATATATATATAAATATAATTATATACATATAATATATATATCTCAGTCCTGGACCACAAAACCAGTCTTGGGTCGCTGGGGTTTATTTGTAGCAATAGCCAAAAATAGACTGTATGGGTCAAAATTATTGATTTTTCTTTTATGGCAAAAAAGTAAAGATCATGTTTCATCAAGATATTTTGTAAAATTCCTACTGTAAATGTATGAAAACTTAATTTTTGATTAGCAATATACATTGTTAAGAACATTATTTGAAGAACTTTAAAGGTGATTTTCTCAATATTTAGATTTTTTTTGCACCCTCAGATTCCTGATTTTTAAATAGTTGTATCTCGACCAAATATTGTCCTATCCTAACAAAGATAAGTCAATGAAAAGCTTATTTATTCAGCTTTCATATGATGTATAAATCTCAGTTTTGAAAAAATGACCCTTACGACTAGTTTTGTGATCCAGGGTCATATATATATATATAAAAAAAATGCAGAATACCTATATAAAGATGGTCAAGAAATAAATTCATGACGCCACCTAGTGGTCAATGTTGCTAAATTATTATTCCATTTATGGTATTTGTGTACATAACCTTCTTGACTTTCTTTCTTCTAAGGGAAAAGAAAACCTTAAAGAATCTCCTGGATGTTTTTCATTTATGTAACTACAAGTAATAAAGAGCATTCAAGGTTACAAACATTGTTTCATAAGAGCAATTCTTCTGAAACTGATTCATAATTTCATCACATTTCTCATAATTGCACTCATAAAACAGCTTCGATTTAAGTTGTCAATCACTGATAATCACCGCTGCCCTGAGCTGAAGCTGAAAACAAGATCTGCGTGATTTGAGAATGAATCAACTCAGACTGGATCAACCTATTTAATTACGAAACGTTACGCTCCTCTCAAAGCACTTTTTATAAGCTCAAAAGCCTCAGTCCAGATTAACTGTAATTGCATGGATAAAACAACCAGAATATTCAGCATTTCTTTTTTTGTGTCCCACACTAGCCAGTCACACAAATTAGACCAGCATGAGGCTGAGAACATTACGACAACAAATCCTTTACAACGATCAGCTTTGGTACACCAAAGCTATATGGATTACTATTTGCTATAGGGTAAATCTCCCACAGAGACACAAACTGCACCTGGTAAGTTTCCACCGGTCGACTCTCCATGTGCAGGTCCCAGATCTTGAGGGTCAGGTAATCTCTAGTCATCATGTATCGGCCGCTGTGGCTGAACTTGACGTCGGAGATGGATGAGATGATTTCAGAGAAGAAGGATCGTGTGCTGGGATCCTCGGGTTCCTCAAACACTACATGGAAACACATGATACATGAGTTACGACGACAAAAGTATTTCTAATTATAGTCTAATGTGTCATTATGTGTTTCTAATAAGCAGTGAAACTTCTCAAAAATGTACATTTCGAGTGTTGGTCACACAGCGCGGACGCCCTCATGTCACACAGGCGCACGGAGCCCTTGCTGCTGCCGTACACAAACGTGTTGCACTGGAGCGGGTGAAACTCCGAAGCCGTGATCACCTCCGTCAGCTCCTCCATGTTGGCCGGCTTGATATCAACAATGTCTGAGTCAGCAGTTAAGGGCAAACTTTAGTAATGCTATGAGGAATGCAAAACAGTGTGTATTATGAGGAAAAAGAATGAAAAACAATTAAAAGTCACTTTTTTTTTTAGTTCAACAACTACTCATATGCTACATAATATAATTACAAAGGTTTCTGGTCATACAGTATTTGTTTTTAGTAAAAATGAATAGATGCATACATTAAACTGATCAAAAGTGACAGTAAAGACATTTATAATGTTACAAAAGTTTTCCATTTCAAATAAAATCTGTTCTTTTGAACTTCTATTCATTAATGTGGAAATTATTGTTTTCAGAGCAGCACAACTGTTCATTACTATATTTTAATAAGTTGTGTTTTTTCACTCATTCATTCACACTTGCTGTTTATAATTAACGTTAATATAATTTGTGTTTAGTTTATACTTACACACTACCAGTCAAAGTTTTTGGACAGTAAGATTTTTAATGTTTTTTAAAGAAGTCTCTTCTGCTCACCAAACCTGTATTTATTTGATTCAAAGTACTGCAAAAATGCTAAAATTCATAAATATTTTTACCATTTAAAATAACTGTTTTCTATTCAAATATATTTCAAAATGTAATTTATTCCTGTGATTTCAAAGCTTAATTTTTAGTATCATTACTCCAGTCATTAGTGTCACATGATCCTTCAGAAATCATTCTAATATGCTGATTTGCTGCTCAAAAAAACATTTATTACTATGTTGAAAATAGCTGAGTAGAATATGAATAGAAAGTTCAGAAGAACAACAATTATCTGAAATCTTTTGTAACATTATAAACGTCTTTATCATCACTTTTGATCAAGTTAAAGCATCCTTGCTAAATAAAAGTATTAATTTCTATAATTGTCACTTCACATATACACTGACTCCAAGCTTTTGAATGGTATAGTGTATAATGTTACAAAAGCTTATTTCAGGTAAATGCTGATGTTTGGATCCTTCCATTCATCAAAGAATCCTGAAAAAAAAATTTACTCAACGGTTTTAAACATTGATAATATAATAAATGTTTCTTGAACAGCAAATCAGCATATTAGACTGATTTCTGAAGGACCATGTGACACTGAAGACTGGAGTATTGAGGCTGAAAATTTAGCTTTGATTACAGGAATAAATTATATTTTAATATATTCAAATAGAAAGAAGTTATTTAATAAAAAAATAAAAATATTTCACAATATTACTACTTTTGCTGTATAGGTTGTTTGCACATGACGTCATTGCTGTGGCACGAAATGCAGCTGGAGGGCAGGAAGTGATATTTCTCCATAGGAATCAATAGCAGAAACTCAAAAATGCCTATGTTTTGTGTTGTTTATGGATGCTCAAATTGGTCAAACCGAGAAACCACAAAATATCTTTTATCATGTATGAACATTTGCTGTTCATAAGGGCGGAAAGGCAAGAAATTGACTGAAAAGCGCAGGAAAAAGTGGTTTGTAAACTTCCGTCTGTGGTCAGGAGGAGAGTCGGATAATGCTTGTGTGTGCAAATGGTTAAGAAAAGATATAATAATATGTTAAGATATTAATAAAGAAATATATAAATATATACAGGGTGAGACAGTGAGAATTCACCTAATGCTAGTCGCCACACGTAGACACAATGCAAGATATTATATTTGTAGCTCCAAGAGCGTCATTCATTATAAGGAAACATTGTGAGATTGCAATAAATTGAAGTGAGTGACAGCTTTTTTGTGACTATATGGAAGCGCTATTTGCTCGCTTTCTATAATCAGTTCAGAATTTGAATAAAAGTTTCGCTTTACGTGCTGCTAACAAAACCAATAGCCACAAAACCCTGCACATGCAGCGAACTTTCAGGAGTGACTGAAAAAGCAGAACGGATGAGATGGAGGAATGTCTGTACTGTACAGGAGAAACGTATAAACAGAAAATCACAACATGTGTTGGATGTGATCCTTATGTTATGAAGAGAAGTGATTTTTGAACTAAACTGAAGTAGCTGCCTCAGTTGCCTGTCATCGAGACTGTGGAAATAAGCTACGCAACTAAGCCTGATAGCAAACAAACTCTTTCAAAAGTGATTCCCACATTTATATAAAGGATGAGGGTATATGTCACTCCTAAAACTACTGCTGTACAGGGTTTTTGGCCATTGGTCCTGTTAGCAGCATGTAAAGCGAAACTTATTTCAAATTCTGAATTGATTATAGTCTAGAAAGCGAGCAAATAGCGCTTTCATATAGTCACTAAAAAGCTGTGACTCGCTTCAGTTTATCGCAATCTCACAAGGTTCAATTGTAATCAACTGCAAATATCTTATTTGCATTGTATGTACATGTGGCATTTAGCATTGAGTGAATTCTCACTGTCTCATCCTGTATCTGTTTATATATTTCTTTATATCTTAATATTATTAATCTTTTATTAACCATTCGCACACACAAGCATTATCTGACTCTCCTCCTGACCACAGACGCAGGTTTACAAACCACTTTTCCCAGTTTTTTTTCAGTGAATTTCTTGCCTTTTCCTCCTTATGCAACAGCAGATGTTCATACACGATATGAAATAAAACTTCTCGTTTTGACCAATTTCCATAAACAACTGAAAACATAGTCATTTTGAGATTCTGCTATTGATTCCTATAGAGAAAAATCACTTCCTGCCCTCCAGCTGCATTTCACGCGTCCTCAGAATCACGTGATTGCAAACAACCTATTGTGGATAATGCAGGTTTGGTAAGCAGAAAAGACTTTGTTAATAAACATTAAAAATCTTACTATCCAAAACCTTCTGACCGGTTGTGTATTTTTCATTCTTGTTCTGTTCTGAATACCATTAAATTATTTTTTTAAATATTAAATATTATTTAAACATTTGTTAAATATTATTAATAAGGTTACTGTTTAGGTTAAATATTTGTTGAGTGAGGGGAACTAAAATAAAAGTTTATAGTATTTATAACATTTAATTTACTGGCATTTTATGCAATTTCTGAATGCAATAAAGTGTGACCTATGCATTGATTCAACTTAGCTGTGCTTTTTCTCTCAACAATGCAATTTTTGAGCAGGTGCGACTGGAAGTCCACTTCCAGAACAACAATTTACAAATAATTTACTCACCCCCTTGTCATCCAAGATGTTCATGTCTTTCTGTCTTCAATCGTACAGAAATTAAGGTTTTTGAGGAAAACATTTCAGGATTTTTCTTCATATAGTGGACTTCATTGGTGCCCCGATTTTGAACTTCCAAAATGTAGTTTAAATGCAGCTTCAAAGTCTCTAAATGATCCCAGCCGAGGAAGAAGGGTCTTATCTAGCGAAACGATCGGTCATTTTCTTCGAAAAATACATGTTTTTATACATTTTAAGCACAAAAGCTTGTGTAGCACAGGCTCTGGGATGCGTGTTCACGATGCTACGAATTAGTGATGGGTCGTTCTTGAACGATTCTTTCATTTTGAACGAATCTTTAATGCGACTCGGGAAGAACGAGTCGTCTCGGGGAGTGATTCGTTCAGTTGTGCATGCGCAACATCCTATTAGGTTCTGTACTGGAATTAGTTCACCTGTTTGGAGTCTTCAGGTTTTTCGAGTTGTTCGTTCATCTTATGGGGCTGTCACGTGATGAACGAACGACTCAAACCCGAAAACTTGTCAGATAAGAGGTGAGGTGAGCTAATCATAGACTAAAGACCCAGGTACACAATGAATTAATCTTTTCTGTTTCTTATAGCATTATAGTTTTGTCTTGTTTGTAGTGTGATCAACGTTTGTGTAAGCAGTAGATGTGTTAGGGAAGTAACACGTAACATTTTAATTATATTTTGCTAAAATGAACGAAATGATTCGAAAAAAAGATTTGTTCATTTGGCTGAGTCGGTAAAATGATTCAAACTTCCCATCACTACCACGAATCACGTGTAAATTCATCGTCTGTGTACGGAGTATGGCGAAAAACTCCATCTTATTTTCTCCTACAACTTGAGAGGAGGACATCGTTGTACCTTTTTGTTTGTAAACAGCGTTTTCTCTCTTTGCACGTTCGCTTTGTAAACACTGGGTCTGTAGTTCCGCGTGACCCTTCGACGTGATTCAATAGTACGTAACGTCGTGAATGCGCATCCCAGAGCCTGTACTACACAAGCCTTTGTGCTTAAAAAGAATACATATATATATTTTCTGAAAAAAAAATGACTGATCGTTTCACTAGATAAGACCCTTCTTCCTCGGCTGGGATCGTTTAGAGCCTTTGAAGCTGCATTTAAACTACATTTTGGAAGTTCAAAATCGGGGCACCAATGAAGTCCATTATATGGAGAAAAATCCTGATTTTTTTTTCCTCAGAAACCATAATTTGTTCTAAATTAAACGACTGAAGACAGAAAGACATGAACATCTTGGATGACAAGGGGGTGAGTAAATTATTTGTGAATTGTTGTTCCGGAAGTGGACTTCTCCTTTAATTTACTGAAAATATGAATGATATCTGAAGGATCACATGACTGTGAAGCCTGGGTAAAAAAATTCAGCTTTGCATCAAAGGATTAAATTACATTTTATAATATATTCAAATAGAAAACAGTTATTTTAAATTGGAATAATATTTCGCAATATTACAGAATTTTGAATAAAATAAATGCAGCCTTGGTGAGCAAAATCCTTTTGAACGGTAGTGTATGAATGAACAAAAAAAATTGATAAACAGGATACTGAAGCTACGGTCGGTGAAGTCCAGGTGCCACAGATTGATCCGGAGGTCATCGGCGGACAGATACGTCTCGTTGTCGCTGTTGACTGAGATGGAGTTGATGTGGTAGGTGTGAGCGTTGGCGTAAACCCGCCGCGGACTCGCCTCCACCATCAGATCCATTGGCTGGAACACTGGAACCTGTGCGGAGCAAAGCCTGTTACTCCTTCGGACTTACTTATGCATTACATAATCCATAATGTGAGTGCGGGTTGTGAGTGTGTTCACACCCGTAGTGTTGTGAGGGATGACGGATGCCTGTAGCGGCCGTCCTCTTCTTTGAGATTATATCCCTCTGGTCGCTTGTCTCGTTCACTGATTTTCCAGAGCTTGATGGTTTTATCTGCATGCAAGAAAACAACAGAGCATTGAATAATCTACATATTCCATAAGAGAGCAATCTACACATATAAATGCATAAATGTGTCTGTGCCAGCATTGTGGTTATTATTAACTAAAGTACTAAAAAAAAAATTGATAATATTATATGAAAATTTTATGAAAAAAAAATAAATAAATAAATAAACATTTTTAAGAATAAAAATGAATAATTAGTAAAACTTGAAAATTAAAATGAAAGCTCATTCTAAATATGAATAAATAATACACAAATAATACTAAAAAATGTGCATTTCATCTGTTAGCTCACCGTTTGTCGACAACAGGAAGTGTGCAGCATTTTTCTGAGGAAGCCAGCGGATCTTATTGATCTTTTCCTCAATTTCCAGACTCTTCAGATAGTCAAACTCCGGCTCGTGACTCTGGAACGTGCTGTAGACGTTATACTCGGCACGGCACTGCGGCAGGTTCTTGCTCTGATAGGACAGAGAGATGTCACATCACCTTTTAAACATCCTGTATGACATTCATGATGCTGACAAAGAGTCAATATTGCTAAATAACTAAAAAAAATAATAATAATTGTTTTGTTAACTGAAAATATAAATGTAAATAAGTTAGAAATAAGTTGAAGTACTAAAATAACTAAAACTTAAACTAAATTAAAGCTAACAGAAATATAAAAACATCAAAAATTAATAAAAATGACAAGCTTATAATAAAATGACTAAATGTTAAAATAAATTATTTCTAAACTTAATAAAATTAAATATATACATTTTTCAAATATGTTTATTACATAATGGCATATAAACACTAAATATAAATGGCATATAAATACTAAAACAGCATTGCAATGTGTATTATGAAAAGCAAAATCTAGCTAAACTACTCTCAAATTTGCATATTTAAATATGTGCCATAATTAATCATGAAGAAGACACGACAACTAACAACGGTATGTCATGAGGTGCCAATGACGACGACAATTATAATAATAATATTTTTATTATTATTATTACTGTTATCATTATTATTACTATAACTATTACAAAGAGTATTTTCACGATAGAAAATTCCTTTATATTTTTAGTTTTCACTGATTTCCACAAATATTGCAGGGCTATAAAATCACAATTTCATATTAAATGTTTTTAATAAAAGTAAATACTAAAATAACTAAACTAAAATAAAAATAAATTAAAGCTAACAGAAATATTTAAAAAAATCCAAAATTAATAAAAATGACAAAATCTTATGATAAAATGACTAAACGTTAAAATAAATTATGTCTGACCTTAATAAAATTAAATGTATACATTTTTCAAATATGTTTATTACATAATGGCATATAAATAATACTAAAACAGCATTGCAATGTGTATTATTAAAAGCATAATCTAGCTAAACTACTCTCAAATTTGCATATTTAAATATGTGTCATAATTAATCATGAAGACACATGACAACTAATAATGGTGTGTCTTGAGGTGCTAATGACAACAACAACACTATTATTTTTTTATTACCATTATTATTATTATTATTATTATTATTATTAACTATAGAAAAAATCCATTATATTTTTAGTTTTCACTGATTTTCACAAATATTCCAGTTCTATAAATCACAATTTATAATCAACTTAAGAACCTTGATGGAAGCATGTCTGTTTGTATACCTATGCAAAATACTACTACTACTACTACTACTACTTTATCATTATTAATAAAACACTACTAATAATAACATTTTATATCATTTTATTTTGTATAACACCTTTAAAAGTTACTTTCTCAAAATTAATAAAAATGTCAAAAGGTTATAATAAAAATGACTAAACTTTAAAATAAATTACATCTGAACTTAAAATAAAATGTATACATTTTTCAAATAAGCTTATAGCATATAAATTATACTAAAACAGCATTGCAATGTGTATTATTAAAAGAATGATCTACTTAAACTACTCTCAAATTTGCATATTTAAATATGTGTCATAATTAATCATGAAGAAGACACACGACAGCTAATAATGGTATGTCATGAGGTGCCAATGACGATGACAACAACAATAATTATTATTATTACCGTTATCATTATTATTATTATTATTATTATTATTATGAGTATTTTCACTATAGAAACTTCCATTATATTTTTAGTTTTCTCTGCTTTCCACAAATATTCCAGGGCTATAAATCACAATTTATAATCACCATAATAACCTTGATGGAAGCATGTCTGTTTGTATACCCATGCATAATAATAATAATAATAATAATAATAATAATAATAATAATAATAATAATAATAATAACATATATATATATATATATATATTTTTTATTAAATACTACTTATAATAACACTTCATATTATTTAATTTTGTAACACCTTTAAAAGTTAATAAAAATCAATACAAATGACAAAAGCTTAAAATGACTAAATGTTTCAATACATTACGTCTGAACTCAAAATAAAATATATACATTTTTCAAATAAGCTTTTATTACGTAACAGCATATAAATTATACTAAAACAGCATTGTAATGTGTATTATTAAAAGAATAATCTACCTAAAACACTCAAATTTGCATATTTAAATCCAACGTGTCATAATTACTCATGAAGATGTCACATGAGAAATAACAATGATGTGTCTTGAGGTGCCAATAACAACAACAACAAAAAAATTATAATAAAAATAATAATAATAATAATAATAACAGCCATTTGTATTTTTTTGTGTGTCTGGCTTCCGGTCTCATCCACTTCCAGCTATTTTTAGCTGCACAAAAAGCTCATTTTGCTGCTTGATATAGCAAACTGGTGTGTCTTACCATATTACTTTAATGTATTATCTTAATTATGAACATTATGGATTACGAACCAGACGTCTAACACATTACCAGCATGAACTTCCGCATTCAAAAATAAGGTGGATACCCATGCAAAATAATAATAATAATAATAATAATAATAATAATAATAATTTTGTTTTATATAACGCTTTTAAAAGTTACTTTCTCAAAGCACTTTACATAAAAGCATTGCACAAAGGCAAACACAACAAACACAGCACTCAAAAATGCTCTCATTTGCATGTGTGGCAAATTTGTGACATAATCAAGGGTAACTGATCACAAGATACGCGAGAACCAATAGCGTTTTGCGTGGCGTGTCTGTAGGTGCCAAGTTTGCATGTGTGGACCTTTTGCATTTCAAGCCTGAAAAGCTCATTTACGCTCCTCCCTTTAATTGTTGTGTGTAATGGACTGTAATCCATCTCACCTCTTGCTCTTGCTGGAAGATCACTATTCTTCCACCTCGATCTCCTGTGGCCAAAAGCTCCCCGGAATGATTGAACTCCACCGCAGAGATGATGTCAGCTGCAACACACACAATAATGTCTTCTTGAAAGGAGCAACTATGAGAGCATATTGTTTCTCTGAATGTTTTTGAGGAGATAAGTGACTGCTTGTGTCTGAGGGCGTGGGGGCGGGAACATGCGGAGCCTGGCATTAAAAGCATCTCGGGCATCTGCACACACAGTAATGTCCAACAACCCCCCCATCACTGTCTTCCCTAACAATAACAATCTCTCTCTCTTTCTGTCTGTCGTTTTATTGTGACGGGCGGCAGCGTGGTGCTGGGCCGTGCCATGTTCTGACGCAAGCCGGAGAACAAATCCTTCATGTTTATAACACATGCACAATTTAACCTCATATAAATATAATAAAACATATTTTGACACAAACAGTCGCAAGTCAGAGCCAAAGTACAACGGAAACGCCACTTATCATTTAGTAGTATTATAAAAACATTATAAATGTCATTCTCAGACCTTTTGGACTTGACGTTTCTAATCAACAAGAATTAGATTATAAATTATTTTATAAATACAGCTCTCAGACAAGACATTTTTATTAGTACTGAAATTAGTAAATGATAAATAAAAATTATATCACTGATGGAAACATGCTTACGTACTAACGCAAAATGTATCAATTTATAAACTTTTATGAAAAGGCAACCAATAAATAAGTAAATAAATAACTTCATTACAGCAGTAAAACTTTGTTAACTTGGATAGTATTCAGCACGGTTCTCAAAAATCATGCTAAAATAACAAAAAGAAAGATTGCACAATCTTTGAAGATCTCAATTGTGAGACTGTTTTTTTGTAAATAAATAACTAAATTATTTAAATTATGAATAAAAAACTCATCAACCACACTAATGCTTTGAAGATCCTATAGAAATGTATTATGGTTTTACAATTTTGTGGGGTTTTTTAGAAGTCAATAACAGATTTATTATTACACGTACACTACCAGTCAAAAGTTTTTGAACAGTAAGATTTGTAATGTTTTTTAAAGAAGTCTCTTCTGCTTACCAAGCCTGCATTTATTTGAAAAATTACTGCAAAAGCAGTACAATTTTGAGATATTTTTACTATTTAAAATAACTGTTTTCTATTTGAATACAAGTAATTTATTTCTGTGATTAAAGCTAAATCAAAAGTGATGATAAAGACATTTCTAATGTTACAAAAGATTTCTATTTCATCAAAGAAACATGAAAAAAATCTACTCAGCTTTTTTTAACATAATAATAATAATAATAATAAAATGTTTTTTGAGCAGCAAATCAGAATATTAGAATGATTTGTGAAGTATCATGTGACTGAAGTAATGATGCTGAAAATTCTGCTTTAAAATCACAGGAATAAATGATATTTTAAAATACATTCAAATAGAAAACAGCTATTTTAAATAGTAAAAATATTTCTGTTTTTACTCTACTTAGGATCAAATAAATGCAGGCTTGGTGAGCAGAAGAGACTTCTTTTGACTGGTAGTGTATATTTAATCATAAATATTTATAAACTGCATAAACAATTATTACATAAGATCAAAACAAGAGTAAAGCTTTGATAGCTTTTACTAAAACAACTAAAAGAAAGATTTTACGAGCATCGAAGAACGTTTAACTTAATTGTGGTACTGAGGTTATCATGGTGAAGCAGGGACGTGTCTTACCTTCGGCTACATCATCATCTACGGCTCCTTTGACCTGGGACAGACACCAGCGGCTCTGGCCGTCTCCATCTCCTGGAACCGAAGACAAATTCAGACTGTATGTCCAACACGAAGACCACATTAAAAACCCTTATCTGCGTCCACCACCACACTTGTGAAGGACCAGAGACGTATGTAGTTTACATCGACAGATAAACACTAAAATGTTGATGAAAAACAAAAATATCCCGTAAGTTCGCATGGATTTGAGGGAGAGCTGTTGATCAGGTCTGTGTCCAGCAGTCAGTGCCAAACATCTGACCACAGCAGCATCAAACATCTGATGATCTACACATGCATTCATCATAACACAGAGGTGGGACCGCATTTCTGATTCAACATCATGTGCAATTCAGGGCATGTTCAAATCAAATTCAACACAAACAAATGAACTCATCTGCAAACAATGGTGAACACTAAACGCTGCCGAAATAACAGCGTTACGTTAAAGCAACGTAATACACAACCAAACCTTACATGTCCGTATGAATCATATTTAAACGATGTTAAGCGAAATTAAAGTTACATGTACCGTCCATGCTGGGCTGGATCTGATTCAGTCCTGGGCCTGTTTATTTTTCGATGTTGATTTCAAGCGTCTTTTCCACTAACTCGGTTATTTCATAAAGATACTTCAGTAAGACAAGGTTGGATTTCTTAACAAAGTGCTGGAATACGGTTTGATTTCATAATTCCCTCCGTACAGAAGCGTGTTTAGCTTTTCTATCATTCTATCACCACACGCGCTGGCTGTGCGTGCTGCGCTGACGTCACGACTCACGCACGATGCCCGACAGCGACCACACGTGGTCACGTTCAAAACCGCTAGTTTTTGGTGAAACCGTGACGACAATTTGTAGTCCAAAACGGAATTTATTAATAATTAGTAATAAAGTTTAGTTGGCTTGAGAAAGCCAACTTACTGATATGCTATTTAAACTTATTATTATTATTCTTACTAAAACTGTTAACTCTGGGAAAAATCCCATAGATTTACATTGACTGAATGTTCAAATGAGCAACACTTTTCAAATTCCAACTGTCAAAACTCCCAGAATCCTTTGAGACTCAGTCAAACTTCCCTTCTATGTACTGTATTTCTAATCCATTCAAACTCATTCAAACTCTATCCATCCATCTATCTATCTATCTATCTATCTATCTATCTATCTATCTATCTATCTATCTATCTATCTATCAGTAGCCAAACTAGAGTCATGCTAGTAGCCTGCTAATCATGCTAGAAACTGGCTAATCATGCTAATAACATGCTAACAACATGCTAATCATGTTAGAAACAGACTAGCAACATGCTAGTCACTTCTTAATTATGCTAGAAACATGCTAGCAACATGCTAATAACGTCTTAATTATGTTAGAAACATGCTAGCAACATGCTAACAACTTGATAATCATGCTTGAAACATGCTAGCAACTTTGCTAATCATGCCAGAAACATGCTAGCAACATGCTAACAACTTGCTAATCATGTTAGAAACAGACTAGCAACATGCTAGTCACTTCTTAATTATGCTAGAAACATGCTAGTCACTTCTTAATTATGCTAGAAACATGCTAGCAACATGCTAATAACGTCTTAATTATGTTAGAAACATGCTAGCAACATTGCTAACAACTTGCTAATCATGTTAACAACTTGCTAATCATGCTAGAAACATGCTAACAACTTGCTAATCATGCTAGAAACATGCTAGCAACTTGCTAATCATGTTTGAAACATGCTAGCAAAACGCTAACAACTTGCTAATCATGCTTGAAACATGCTAGCAAAATGCTAACAACTTGCTAATCATGCTAGAAACATGCTAGTAACTTGACAATCATGCCAGAAACATGCTAGCAACATGCTAACAACTTGCTAATCATGCTAGAAACTTGCTAGCAACTTTATTAATCATGCTAGCAAAATGCTAGCAACTTGCTAATCATGCCAGAAACATGCTAGCAAAATGCTAACAACTTGCTAATCATGCTAGAAACATGTTAATAACTTTGTTAATCATGCTAGAAACATATTAGCAACTTGCTAATCATGCCAGAAACATGTTAGCAACTTGCTAATCATGCCAGAAACATGCTAATAACTTTGTTAATCATGCTAGAAACATGCTATCAACTTGCTAATCATGTCAGAAACATGTTAACAACGTGCTAACAACTTGCTAATCACGCTAGAAACATGCTAGCAACTTTGCTAATCATGCTAGAAACATGCTAGCAACTTGCTAATCATGCTAGAAACATGCTAGCAATTTTGCTAATCATGTTAATAAAATGGTAAAATGTTAGCAACATGCTAGTAAAATGCTAAACATGTTAGAATCATTCTAGTAGCTTGCTAATTATCTATCGCTGACAGACTGTATTGCCTTCAAAAGATTCTAACTCTAACCTTTTAAAACTACTTTAGACTTCAAACTATTTCAGACTGAAAATCATCAAACTTAAAACTTGTTAAACTTTTTAAACTTTATAAACTCTTCAAACTTTTTAAAACTCTCTGTTCCAGCTTTCTCAAGCCAACTTAAAGTTTGTCTCGACAAACTTTTTTATCTAGTTTATACGTTGTTTTTCTTTCCCCTTAATATCTGTCCTTTTGGTCTATAGACCAAAAGCCACGATCCTCCAGGATTCAGTAACATCATTTTGGTGGAAAAACAACAGCCCCAACATCAATAAGTATTAGCAATGATTTTGACTAATTCTTTGTTGTTTTGTGCTATTAGTTGGTTTATTTCACTCTAAAACACCCATTCCTGTTTGGTGAAAATCACACAAATTATGATATATAAGTTTGATATATTTTCAAAAAATTTTGAAATATAAATGAACTTGAAGCTGATGAAATTAACAACATAATGTCCACATGCAAGCAAACCTCTCATCAACAATGACTAACTTTAGGTTTGTTTTTTTGTTGTTATGTATATAATTAAGTTATAATTAAAACGTTTGCGTTAAGTACCTTAAATTACAATAGAAAACTTTTTTAGAAGCTTTTAGGCCAGCGACTTGCGTTATTATTAGGCTACTTCAGCAAAATCATAATACATTATGATCTATAAATACAAATATAATGTTCTGTAATGATAGTGAGGCCTATATAAATATTATATATATATTTAATATAATCATTACAAAATTATAACACCATAATTTAAATCATATTTTAATATATAGATAAAATCTCTTTTTATTTCAGAGTTTGCAATAGAACTGAACTTCTTGCTGCTAGAATGATAAAGCTAGAAGCTGTGTGTCAGAAAATGCCAAGGGCAGTTCTAGGATTTCATCCAAAGGAAGGCTTAGCCCTCAGAGAGACCATTAGATACAAAGATGGAAATTACTTAAATAACAGTGATTGTGAAATACAGCTTTGTGTTTCCGGCTGCTAGCTAAATTTCGCATACATAAACAAACATTTACTGGCTCTAAATCTCTCTTTTCTGTATTCAGAGTTGATCTAGACAAGTAGGCCTATTTGGAAACTATCTAAAGTTCTGTTAAGTAGTCAAAACTGTATCTCTAACTCATCCTGTGTTGTCTCAGAGCACAAGTATAGCTCAAACATATTTAGACTTTTTCTGAGTAATAAGTCAAGTATACTCAAATGTCATTTTAAGTATATTTCTGATAAGTACATAAAGCACATTTCTGAGACGTACATAAAAAGTAGACTGAAAGTATACTTTCCTATTTTTAGTTTAAGAGAAGTATACTAATAGCACACTTGAATTAACTTCTTTTTTGTAAGGGTAGTTCCAATATGACTCAAATGATTCGCGACACGTACTCCTAAGTTCTGAACTGAATCAAATGATTCACACACTCGCTCAGTCTGCCTCCCAATCTGCATACTATCCATCCTAAATTCTATGTGATAGTAGTAATTTTCAATACTATTTAGGGCAGATAGGGTGGATAGTCTGCACACTGGGACGCAGGGCCAGTTTCAATGACTAAAATGATTTGCGACACGCGCTAAGAAAGTTTCGAACTAAATCAAATGATTCATGAACCCGCTTAAATCCCGATTTGAATCAAAAGATTCATGAACCCGCTCCGAAGTCCCAATCTGAAACAAAAGATTCACGAACTCGCTTAGTTCCGATATGACTCAAATGATTCGCGACATGCACTCCGAAGTTATGAGCTAAATCAAATGATTCATGAACCCGCTTCGAAGTCCCGATTTGAATCAAAGGATTCACGAACCCCCTCCGAAGTCCCAATCTGAAACAAAAGATTCATGCCCTGCATCCCAGTGTGCATATATCCACCCTATCTGCCCTAAATAGTATTGAAAATTACTACTATCACATAGAATCTCGCTTAGTTCTGATATGACTCAAATTATGCCCGCTCCGAAGTTCCGAACTGAATCAAATGATTTGCGAATCTGTTGTGAAGTCCCAGTCTAAATCAGACGATTTATGAACATGCTCCGAAATCCTGATCTAAATCAAATGATGGCGATTCACGTTTTGAAGTCCCGATCTAAATCAAATGATTCACAAACCCACTCCTAAGTTTCGATCTGAAACAAAAGATTCACAATCCCACTTAGTTCCGATATGACTTGATTCACGATTCGCGCTCTGAAGTCTGATCTGAAATGATTCGCGACCCCCCTCCGAGGTTTAGATCTAAGTCAAATGATTCGCGAACCCACTCCGAAGTCCCGAGCTGAAACAAAAGATTCACAAACCCACTTAGTTCCGATATGACTCAACTGATTTACAATAGAAGCTCCAAAGTTCCAATCTAAATCAGTAACTCGCGATTCACGCTCTAAAGTCCGATCTGAAATGATTCGCGAGTCGCGACCCCCCTCCGATGTTTCGATCTAAGTCAAAAGATTCGCAAACCCGCTCTGAAGTCCCGAGTTGAAACAAAAGATTCACAAACCCACTTAGTTCCGATATGACTTAATTGATTTACAATAGAAGCTCCAAAGTTCCAATCTAAATCAATAACTCACGATTCACGCTCTAAAGTCCGATCTGAAATGATTCGTGAGTCGCGACCACCCTCCGATGTTTCGATCTAAGTCAAATGATTCGCAAACCCGCTCTGAAGTCCCGAGTTGAAACAATAGAGGTTGACAGTTATCAGTCATCCATTCATACCATTAAAGTGAATGTTCAGTTTGTCAGTATATAATTGTAATAAATATTTGAGAAATTATTGTTGTATCTGATTGTATCTGATAGTCTATATAAAGTGATGGTCAGTGTAAAGAGAGCAAATGGGAGAAGCAGATAAACACAAAACAGGTGAAATGTGTTGAAAAGATTCATTGAGAATGATTCCTTGACACATGATTCAGTTCAGTAGTGTGTTTTGTTCCAGTACTCATGAATTAGTGGTCTTGTGTTTGTCAGATGTACAGTGCTGTCTGTTCATTCTCGCTCATGAGTGTCTCTCCTCTTCTGCTCTGCAGTATCTGTTTATGGATTACTATGTTGGTGGAGATCTGCTGACGTTGTTGAGTAAGCTTGGTGATCGTATCCCGGAGGACAGGCACAGTTCTACCTGGCTGAGATGGTGATGGTCATTGATTCAGTCCACAGACCCGGTTATGTGTACAAGTATCTGTACTAACACTGATCAGTTCACCTAAACATGGAAATCATGACAGAATGTTCATCTTTGGGTAAATGATGCCTTTAATGTCATCAGACAGTGGTTCAGAAAGATCTGTAAAGGATGTGTTTAGTAAAGAGTCAATGGGAAAACAGAAACAGAAAAAAAAGTATGTTTATTTAATTTAATTTACCTGTGTTTAATTTCACTTCTAATATGTTTATTAATTTGTTTATATATTTTATTTATATGTTCTTGCCCTGAATATAGACCATTTATTTAGCTTTTTTTAAATTAGCTAATCAAATTATTTTATTTTTTATATGTAAATGAATGATCCTATTTGGAGCCTATAATCATAGTCCTATTTGGATCATAATGTTTTTTTTTAGCTTGTTTATATGCATGTACAGTACACACACACACAAGCTGATGAACATTAATATCAATTTTCAACAGAAATATGAGATGAGGAAGTCATATAAAAATACAAATTCCTGTGGCATTATTGCAAACAGACACTTCAAATGTAAGTTTATACATGAAATACAGTTTACATATTAAATACAGTTTATATATATACATATATATACACACACATATATATATATATATATATATATTAGAGGTGTAACGGTACACAGATGTCACAGTTCGGTACGTACCTCGGTTCGAGGGTCACAGTTTGATACGATTTCGGTACAACAGAAAAAAAACAAATCTATGCTAGGTTTTTTTTTTTTATTTATTTTAAATTTTTTCCACCTACATGTGAAAATACTAAATATTATATCAAAATGTCATATATAGGCTATAATATCTGCATATATACATACAAGGAATAAATACTTGAAATATATTTAATTTAGTTAACTGATAGACAAGGGCAAAAGACTGCGACATGTAACGTAGCCTATATTTGCTGAATTTCAGTTCAGTTTTGTGACAGAAAGGAAACTCAAATGGCAGAAAGCGACATTCTATTAGTTTTTTGTTTAAGTTGATTTTGCTGGTGTGAGGAAAGTTGAAGTAATCACACCGGCGCACACAAACACAAAACATATCAGTTCCAGGCTTCTAGCATTGCTAACTTGACGGCACAGTTGGTACTTCATCAAAATAAAACACACTGAACCAAACATCAGTGCATCCGCCTCACTGTGTCACCATTACAGCGCGACTGAAGTACAAAGCCTATAATTTACATAATAAATAGTTTTGCATTTGGATGCATCGCAAATATGGAAATGTGCTCAATGAGAGAGGTAGGATACAAGAGCATGAAGCTCTGTTTCGGAGACAGTTGAGTGTGCAAGCCTTTAAAGCAGACCTGGGCAAACTCGGTCCTGGAGGGCCGGTGTCCCTGCAGAGTTTAGCTCCAACCCTGATTAAACACACCTGAACAAGCTAATCAGTTTCTTCAGCTTTACTAGAAGGCTACAAACAGGTGAGGTTTATCAGGGTTGGAGCTAAACTCTGCAGGGACACTGGCCCTCCGGGACCGAGTTTGCCCAGGCCTGCTTTAAAATATACTCCTTTGTCAGTGAGAGACGCGTTCAGAATCAGCACATGATCACTGTCTAGTGGTCTGTGTTTTCAAGTGCACAACTCCTGGCATTCGCTGTTCTTCTGCCGGCGGTTATCAGACAGAGTTGCATTACTGCGGGCGCTCGTTTTGGATTGAGGGTGAATTGCCTGTATTCGTTGTAAGCCCTCATGCACCAAACTGTTTGGTATATATATATATATATATATATTTTTTTTTTTTTCCTCAGGTATAGTAGGTGGTCTACAGGAGAAGACCATGTCCTTGTTTCAACGATTATGGCAACAAGATGACCAAGCAGTAAATGCTCAATTTGAGAGGGCTACTGAGCCATAAGAGACTTTGAATCAGAATATAAACAAGTGAAATACTTCACAAAAACAGGGTGTTCAATCGAGCCTGTAGCTGTGTACTTTCCAGGGGTTTCCTACTGTCAGCGACACGACTCTGCATCTGGCATGGTTAAACAAACAGCAGTACCTGATCCATTTCAGTAAATTCTATTGTGTCCACTTCTGAAAAAAAGTTCTTAAAACACTTGGAACAGTAAAAAACATCACTGACTTTCAGAACACAGAGCATGATGCTGGCGTATTACCTACTTTCATCCCACTTCTTTTGTACAATGATGATTGTGAAACTGTTAACCCCCTGGGCTCCAAAACCATTGTGCACAAATTAGGACTAATATTCTTCTAGATCAAATGTTTGCCCCCCATGCTGATGTCTTCATGCTTTCTATTAGCTGCCTATAAATCAGATGATGCTAAAGCATATGGCATAGATTCCTTTCTGCAGTGCATAACTGACAACATTATGGACTTGAAGTAAGGAGACTGTAAATTGACACTCCAGAATTGTGTGGTACTGTAAAGATCAATGTGCCTCAAGTTTGTGGTAACAACTTAAGGCTGAATTCACTTCCTGGTTACTCAGAAAGTTTAATTGCTAACCACTGCTGTCACTGGTGTAAGGTGCACAAAGAAACCCAAAGATGGATTCAAACCCAAAGATGTTGTGTAGTGCTCCAAATTATGCATAGGACTTGGCATCCAATAACCATTCAGAAACAGAAATCAAATGAAAATGTGTCTTGGATGAGCTGAAGTACTTCAGTGTTATGGACAATGTAGCCCTGGACATCCTGCATGACATTCTTGAGAGAATTGGACCACTTTAAGTCAAGAGACCAGAAACACCTAACGAAACATCTCATTGCAGAAAACCACACTGTATTCTTGCAGATTTACCCATATGAACCCCAAACACCACTTTCTCCTCCATTATCCAAGAGCCATTCGGAAGACTGGTCCATTAAAACAATTTTGGACTATGAGATTTGAGGCAAGACATAATTTCTTTAAATAGCTGAACCATATAGTATGGCATTCAGGAATCAGATGATGTTGTGCTATACCACTTATTGACAGAAAGTATTTTCTGTTTTTTAGAAACACAGTATTTGCACCAGGACATGGCTCATTTCTTGCTGCAGTTTGTGAAGGGTCTTAAAGAACCCCCATTTGCTCAGGTGTATGTTCCTGATTCTAAACTATTGTGTTTTTCAACAATAAGGATATGCAGCAGATTTTACAGAGTGCACATAGGTTTCCATTCTGTCCTCTTTGAAACAAAGCCACAACTTATGTCTTAATTGAAAAAAAGGTTTGCATTTTGGTGTCCCATTTTTAATGGAAAAGTTTGGAGAATAGAAGGTAATGTTTTATTCATTGTTCCACTTTAAATAAAGTAATTCAATACAGGGCCTCACAAAAAAGCCTGACGTCCTGGGGCTGTTGTGTCTTCCAGTCGGGCTACCAAAATGTATCACCACCCTGTGCAATGGGCTTAAATACAGGGTTCCTGCAGTTCCGAATCTTCAATTTAGTTGTATCAAATTTAAGGCTATCTTAACAGGAATCAAAACAAGCATTTGTTGATTTGCAGCCTGTAGTTACATTTATGACAACACATTTTGGGTATTATTTGATCCATGTGTGCATATATAAAATCTCTATTTAAAGTTTACATCATTCAGTATTTGGAGGAGGACTGCTTGTTGACAAAGTCAATTGCTCTCAAGCCTTCGAATTGTTAGAGGAGGCTTTTATAAGCTGAGGATACATACATGCTTTAAATTATTTTATGTTTTGTTTTTTTGTACATTGAATATCCCAAGCCTGCTGCTGCTGTTTGGCAGTTTACAGCACACAATATATTCTGTGCCAGGTGTTCCATCAACACATGGTCACATACTTAGGCAGTTTATAATTGGATATGCTGGACTAGCTTTTTTTGTACTACCTGTTTCATAGAACCAAAAACATAATTGCAAATGAATACATTTGTAACAGTATATTTCTGTGCCTGGCAGTGTTTCCTCAACACATTGTTGGCTTATGAAGCAATTCATAATTACATTTCCTGGACTGTCATTTTTTGATTACTATGCCATGTACGCATCATCAGTGATTTTTCATGCACAATGAAATAATTTCTATTAGAAACGCAGAATTGCTGTCTGCACATCCAACAGTGTCTACCTATGACAAGAAGCGGTGTTTTCCCATCCAGGTTTAAACGAATTATAAATAGCAGGTATTAAATACATGCATTTCAAATTTATTTGTGTTTGATTATTTGTTGCAAGCATTTTTGGTTCGTAAAAACTTAGTTTTCGTTGCATTTACACTGTTTAAACAGCAGGTGTCGCCGTCATGTGGCATTTCGAGCGCTTTGAAACTGAATCATTTCAATCATCTTGCAAAGCAACTAGTTTAAATGTTTTGGAGATTGAAAACTATCTTTATATTTATCCTATGTGTTGTCTTAAGGTGTAAATGTATTACTTTTTAACTGTACTGCATATGGTGTGATGCTTTGTACTACAATAAGAAAAGGAAAAGAAATGAATTATGGATCTGAATCAAAAGAGTAAGGATCTGAATCAAAATGATTCGCGAACCATCCGGAGCGCCTCCCAAAATGATTCACAAACCCGCTCTGAATCAAACGACATGCGCTTCAAATCCCGATCTGAATGATTCGCGAACCATTATTCAGATCGGGACTTCGAACCGCGCCCCGATCTGAATTAAAGTGATTCATGAACCCGCTTCTAAGTTCCGATCTAAATCAATGATTTGCGATACACTTGAAGTCCTGATCCGAAATGATTCGCGATACACCTGAAGTCCCGATCCGAAATGATTCGCAAACCCGCTTTTAAGTTACTATCTCAATGATCTGCGATACACTCGAAGTCCCGATCCAAAATAATTCGCGAACCCGCTCCAGTTACAGTCTAAATCAATGATTTGCGATACACTTGAAGTCCCGATCCGAAATGATTCGCGAACCCGCTTTTGAGTTACTATCTCAATGATTCGCGAACCGTTATTCAGATCGGGACTTCGGTCCGAGTCCCGATCTGAAATGATTCGCGAACCCGCTCCTAGATTCCGATCTAAATCAATTATTTGTGATACACTCGAAGTCCCCATCCAAAATGATTCGCGAACCCGCCCCTAAGTTCCGATCGAAATTAATGATTTCCGATACACTCAAAGTCCCGATCCGAAATGATTCGCGAACCCGCCCCTAAGTTCCGAACTAAATCAATGATTTGCGATACACTCGAAGTCCTGATCTGAAATAATTCGCGAACCCGCTCCTAAGTTCCGATCTGAATCACGAACCCGCTCCTATGTCCCGATCTAAACATTGATTCGCGATACGCTGTTAGATCACTTCAAAACATTGATTAAAAAAATCCACGAACCCGCTTCAAAGTACCGATCTGAAATGATTCGCGAACCTGCCCCTAAGTTCCGATCTAAATCAAATGATTCGCGATACGCGCTTCGAAATCCCGATCTAAAATGATTCACAAACTCCTCCAAAATGTAAATCAAATGATTCGCGATCTGACTATGATTCGCGAAACATTAGATGGGCACTTCGGGGCGCGTTCAGATCTAAAAATGATTCGCGAACCGGTTTCGAAGTTCCGATCTAATGATTCGCGATACGCGCTTTTGAAGTCCTGATCTGATTCACATGATTCGCGATCCGTTTAGAGCGTTTCGAAACAGTTGATCATTTGAGACGCACTGGGTTAACTGATTCGGAGTTTCGAAAAGCGCCGTTTCGCAAATCATTACCTGCTTTTTAAAACCATTACAAGCGATGTCGAAATTAAAAAAATGAACGGCTCTTTTAAACTGTTTCTTAGTTAGAGAATAGCTTTAACCGCGCGAAGTCACGAGTTTGAATCAGTTGGAGCGTTTCCGGCGTGACTTCAGCCATGTTTACTTGACGCTGTCAGTACTACTGGCGTAGCTTGCTAAAAGATTAACTGAAATAATCGGCAAAAAACATTGTTTACACATAAAATATCCATATTTTCAGTCCGAACTGCTTTCCACGTCGAAGACATCCAACACAAATCGACACCATTCAGGTAAGGTAACCGGTTTACTGCTAACTAGTGAAAACACTCCATTAATATGACGACTGCAACTCAAAATACATGTTAGATTTAAATATTGTACATTATGATCGAGTTTGTAGCATAGTGAAATATATGTAATTAAGTTGGCTTGAGAAAGCCTTACTGATCTACTATTTAAAGATTATTCTTCTTCTTCTTCTTCTGAGCCAAATTTCGGTTTTTACCTCCTCCTAGAGCTTTCAAGCTAGAATCACCAAACTCGGTCCAGATCTTCAGACTGGTCTGACTCGGTGTGCTGTATCTTTTCTAACTGATCCGGCTTACGGTTTTCATAAACCAGACTTTCAAAACCACCAAAAATCCCATAGACTTACATTGACGGAATGTTCAAATGAGCAACACTATTCAAACTCCAACTGACAAAATTCAAATCTGAACTCCCAGAATCCCTTGAGGCTCAGTCAAGCTTCCCTTCTATGTACTGTTTCTAATCCATTTAGACTCATTTAAGCTTCACTCTAATATTTCTAATCCATCTAGCTATCTAAATCATGCTAGCAACATGCTAGTAATTTGCTAATCATGTTAGAAACATGCTAATAACTTGTTAATCATGATGGAAACATGCTAGTAACATGCTAATCATGCTAACAACATGCTAATTATGTTAGAAACATGCTAACAAAATGCTAGTAACATGCTAATCATTTTAGAAACATGCTAACAACATGCTAATCAGCTTGCAGCATGCTAGTAACTTGCTAATCATGTTAGAAACATGCTAATGACTTGCTAATCATGATGGAAACAAGCTAGTAACATGCTAATCATGCTAACAACATGCTAATTATGTTAGAAACATGCTAACAAAATGTTAGTAACATGCTAATCATGTTAGAAACATGCTAACAACATGCTAATCAGCTTGCAGCATGCTAGTAACTTGCTAATCATGTTAGCAACATGCTAGTAACATGCTTATCATGCTAGCTAGGGTTGTCAAAAGGTACCGGGTTCGGTACTTTCGGTACTGAAATTTTAAAAACATCCATTTCCCGTTTCACCTTTGAGCGCTGTTGAGCAGATTTTTAAACATCGCTGATTGGCCATAGTGTTCACGTGCTCAACAGACATGACTGTGATTGGCTACAATAGTAGCGTTCACGCTCCTCACCGAGCGCTCACACATAAGCATAACGAGAGTGTTTTAAAGCCGCGTGTGTCAGCGGATCCCTAATACATCTGCATATAGACTTGCTTTATACATTCTTGCTAATCATGTTAGAAACATGCTAGTTACATGCTAATCATGCTAACATCATGCTAATAACTTGCTAAGCATGCCAGAAACAAATCCAGCGACATGCTAATCATGTTAGAAACATGCTAGCAACTTTGCTAATCATGCTAGAAACATCTTAACAACAAGGTAGTAACATGTTAGCCATGTTAGAAACATGCTAGTAACATGCTAATCATGTGCGAAACATACTATCAACATGCTAATCAGACTAATCATGCTAACAACATTCTAGTAACTTGCAAATTATGATAACAACATGCTAATCATGCTAACAACATTGTAATCAGCCTATAAAAATACAAGCAATAAGCTAATCATGCTAAAACATGTTAACAACATGTTAAATCATGTAAGCAATGTGTTAAATCATGCTAGCTGCTTCCATACTATTACAACTGCTTCAAACTTTCAGGCTAGGCTTTCTCAAACTTTACTCATCTAGTTTGACCACTACAATTCAGTTGCATTAAACCACCCACTCACCTCATACCATTGAAGTGAATGCTATATTTATCAGTATATATTGCATTATTGTTGTACCTGAGTGTACTACTAGTGTGTATAGAGTAGGGGTGGGCGATATGACCTAAAATTAATATCACGGTATTTTTCATCTTTTGAACGGTGACGGTATAATATCACGGTATAACTTTTTTTTGGTACATTTTTGGAGGAGTAGCCTGTCCTGTCTCTTTAGTATGTGAATAAAGTTAATATTTTTATAATATAATAAGTAAATGGTAGGTATCCTTATCAAAAAGAGACATGGGAGAGTATTATGCATTCTCAACATTTATTTTGCAAAAAACCTAAAGATCTTACTTAACAGTGTACAACAAAACAAAAATTAGCAGTGTAATAACACAAGAACAGTGTAATAATGTGTACTTTTCTCAAAAACTAACTCTCTCTTCATCTGAACTCTGATGAAACTAGACATTCAAGTTCTTTGCCAGGAACACCAACCTGTCAACATTTTCTGGCTTCAGTGATGCCCTGGAGCTTGTTACAATATTGCCCCCTGTGCTGAATGCACGCTCGGAGGGTGAGCTTGTGGCTGGGATGCATAAGTATTTTTTTGCCAGACGGCTAATGCGCGGGAAGTGGGAACATTGGAGACGCCACCACTCCAGTGGATCAGAGTCACTGTCAGCCGTCACCATCAGCAGGTAGCCATCTAGCTCCATGTCAATGCCCTGCTGCTTTGGTGGTGCACTGCTACACTTTTTGAAGAAACTGCCCAGGCTGTGTTTGGGCTTTTTCAGTTGTACAGGAGCAGTGCTAGTTTCCCTCTCGCTTTGGTCCTCTGTGGAAGAGGCACCTGTGGCTGTCTTCTCCTCCAGTGCTTTGGTTTCTGTAGCTACTCTGCTCCTCACTTCCTCCAACTTTTCAGGTGACATGTAGGTGGTCTTGAACCGTGGGTCCAGGAATGTTGCCATGGTGAGCAGCTCATCAGTGGCAGGATCTTTGTATTTTTCATTCAAATAATCCAAGACCCTCTTCTTGATGTCCTCGCACAGTCCTGCTTTGTCTTCTTCAGGCTTCAAAATGTTTGTATTGAGTAGATGGAGGACTGGCTTAACATAGGAGACACTAACATACTCCTCTCCTGACAGGGCATCTGTAAAATCTTGCAGAGGCTTCAGTGCTTTGGTTATGGCCTCCAACACATCAATGTCTTGCCAGGTGGGTAGAAGGTGGCGTGACTTTTGGTCTGCTGCCAGGACTTGAGTGATGGCCTTCTCCTGCTCCAACACCCTTTCCATCATTTTGACACGGGACCCCCACCTTGTTGGGGATTCTGTGATCAGCTTGTGGGGGGGCAGGTTCAGCTCTCTCTGTGCACTGGTCAGGGCATTCTTCTTTTTCCAGCTGTAGGAGAATGTGCTGACCACTTTTTTGCACATACCTGTGGCCCGTGCAACTCGAGCATCATGTTGGACACTCCTCTCTGGGAAGTAAAAAGAACGGATAAAAATATTAGCATAAGTGGGAAAAGTAGGTTATCATAGTTGAAAAATAAAAATAATAAACCATCAACTGTAGAGCAGCATAAGTATTTATTGTATGGACACACTGAACATTAGGCTATTACAAATCTAATAGGCCATGTTGTATGTATGTTGGTCAATAGTTTGCACATTCCTGCACAAATAGTACAGCTTTTTCATTTTAAATACATTTATATTGTACATATTTTTAATAATATTTTTCATATAATCTGATGATAATTGAATTTTATATTTATGTTTTTTTTTACTTTCTGATCCGGTCCCCAGAGAAATCACGGCTAAACAATACTAACAATGAAAAATACAATACTAATGTGGTGGCCTTAAATTTGTTTTTGTTTTCTTTTTTTAATACAAACAGAAAAGGACTTGACAAATTTTCTGAATATAAAATGTTAGGTTTAGAAAGTGTAACTTACCAATAGCGTTGTGCAGTCTGTGTCCAAAACATGCAAGTCTCGTCCATTTATTGATTTCCAGAGCGCGCACCATGTTTGCACCGCTGTCAGTCGTCATGCACACCAGACGCGCTTCATCCAAGCCCCAGGCGGAAAGTGCATCCTTCAGTCCTAACGCAATTATTGCTCCGGTGTGGTCTTCGGGGAAGAAGGCGGTCTGTAGGCATCTGCTGCGCAACTTCCAGTCATCGTCAATGAAGTGGATGGTGAGGCTAATGTATGGCTCAGTAGTTCGGCTGGACCATAAATCAGTAGTGGCCGAGTAGGCTTCAAGGTGGCGAATTTCGTTCATGACTCTGTCCCGTACCTCCGTGTACAGCTCTGGCAGACACTTCTGGCTAAAAAATTTCCGACCAGGCAGCTCGTATCTTGAGTCCAGAGTGTGAACCACATGTCTGAAGCCATCTCTCTCTATGGTTTGAATGGGCACCATGTCCTTTGCGATATATAGCGCAATTGCCCTGGTAATATCTTTCCATTTCTTACTACTCTTGTCGTAAGGTGTAGCAGCAGTAAACGATGCCTGCAGTGAAAGCTGTGTAGTCTTGGGACGCGCTCCGCTGGTGCTGCTGGTCCCACTTGCGCTCGTTTTGGCCCGGGTTGCCTCTTCATATTCACGGGCGTGCGTGTTTTTTAAATGATGAAACAGGTTGCTTGTGTTTCCACCTCTTGCTGTCACAACACGGCGGCAAACCTTGCATATTACTGAAGTTTGCTCCGTGTCGGATGATTTAAAACCGAACCAGTTCCAAATAACGGAGGTTCCTCCTCTTTTTGGAACGAGAGTTACCTCTACAGCGGCCTCGGTCTCTCCGTCTGGTTCTGACACTTCACTCATCTCTTTTCAGATAGTATATAGGCTACAGGCCCGACCTTTCTTCACGATGTTTCACCAGTCGTTTAATGGCCACTCCGCTTACCTACCACGTGCAAGGCTGATACGAATGTGTTTTACTTTTTTATTTACAACAAGATATATAGTATAAGGACAGGTATTCAGACCACAACTGAACGTTTGAAGAAAATTTAATGCCTTATTATTTAGAATTAGATATTATTGATGTAAATGCAGCCGTTCAAGGAACATAATTGATTTATTACGGTATTGACGGTATTAGAAAATCCATGTCGTGGCGCAATGTCACACCGGTGATGACTATGACACCGGTGTACCGCCCACCCCTAGTATAGAGTGATAGTCAATGGAGAAGAATCACAAAACAGGTGTTGAAAAGATGAATTGAGAATGATTCATTGACACATGATTCAGTTCTGTAGTGTGTTTTGTTTCAGTACTCATAATTCAGTGATCTTTTGTTTATCAGATGTACAGTGCTGTCTGTTCATTCTTGTTTATGTGTCTCTCCTCTTCTGCTTTGCAGTATCTGCTCATGGATTATGTCGGTGGAGATCTGCTGACACTGCTGAGTATGTTTGGTGATCGTATCCCGGAGGACAGGCACAGTTCCACCTGGCTGAGATGGTGATGATCGTCAGTTCAGTCCACAGATCCGGTTATGTGCACCAGGTATTTGAACTAACACTGATCACCTATTGTATTTGGGCAGTTCACCTGAACATGGAATTCATGACATAATGTTCATCTTTGAGTGAATGGTTCCTTTAATGTCATCAGACAATGGTTTATTCAGAAAGTTTTCTAAAGGGCGTTTAGTAAAGTGTCAATGTGAATTTCTCAAAAAAGTGCAACTTAAAAAATTGGTATGTAATCACATCATCATTTCCACATCTTAAATAATACAGTTTCTAGAATAGGCAGAAGTGGTGAGAAATCACAGTGTGGTTTTTGATTTACCAGTAATGCATTATTTTTGAAGTGCTAAAAGTGCCCATTCAAACTGTAGCTCTGAAACCAAATTAGTATCAATCCAGCAGAATAAACTAAATTTAATATGTGTTTGTTAGTGCAGCCCAGAGGCTTTATTTGTATGACATGGCCCATAAAGATTAATTTCTCCTATTAAACAGAACACATGGTGTCTAGTCTTGAATCTGAATCCTCGGGTCTTTCTACCAAGTGCATTGACTTAGACCAAAACAAAAGCTTTATGAGCCTTTCATTTTCATTGCAATTCCCTTGATCCTAATTAGCACAACTATGCAAGTTAAATGATTTTAAACAAAGGCCACTTTCAGTGTGTAACACTAGTGTACTCCGTTCTGTATAATATATACTGCATATTTGCAACTGTATAATATGCAAACACTTCATATAGTAGGATGCTACATTGTTGTCACATGACCTCATGTTAATTCAGTGAGTGGCGTTCAGGTATTATCTCAGGAATACAGTATTTTGCATTTCTAATTAAAGTTGTGTAATAATGTCTTATATTTAGCTCTCAAATGAGAGTCAAGAAAGAGTTACACAGCTGATATTACTTCAAGCTGAGCTCAGTGGATTGTGGGATGCAGAATACAGTAAACTCTGATCTAATTGGAATCTTACCTGCTGAAAAAAATCAACCATTTTTATTCTTTCCATTAACAGCTGAAGTGCTGTCTTTGTTGCCTTCAGGATTTTATCATGAGGTCATCTTTCTAAACTGGATATGCTTTTAATTCTTCAGTGTTATTTTAGTATTATTTGTGTACTATTATAATATTTATTAGTGTTTTTAATTAGCTTATATTTTTATATTTTTAATTTTAACGCTTTAGTAATAAAAAAAAAACCTTTGCCATTTTTATTAGTTTTTGTTTTAAAAAATATTATATAAAAAATATTTAATTGATTTAACACATTTATTATTTTTGTTATAATAAATTTTAAGAAATGTATTTAGGGCTGTCATGATTCCTCAATTTAAACTTTGAGTACTCGAATATAAAAAATCCTCGATTGCATTACCAATATAATAATTAATGACAGCCCTAAATTTATTATAGTAATTTATTTATATTAATTTTAGTATTTTTATATTTTTAAATGTTTGTTTTGCATTTTTTTAAATGTTTGTTTTTAATTTAATTATTATATTAAAAATATTTTGTTTATTTAATAATCTTTTTTAAAATAATAATACATTTTAATACATTTATTTAGGGCTGTCATGATTCCTCAATGAAATTTGAGTACTTGATTATAAAAAATCCTCAATTGCTTTACCAATATAATCATTAATGACAGCCCTAAATTTATTATAGTAATTTATTTATAGTAATTTTAGTATGTTTATATTTTTAAATGTTTGTTTTACTTTTTTAAAAATGTTTTTTATATTTTTTAAAATGTAAATATTACATTAAACATATTTTATTTATTTAATGCATTTATTATTTTTACATTTTAATACATTTATTTAGGGCTGTCACAATTCCTTGATAAAATTTGAGTACTTATTTATAAAAAAAATTCTGGATTGCACTTTGCATAACTAGTATAATTGTTGATGAAAGCCCTAAATGTATTATAGTAATTTATATATAGTAATTTTAGTATTTTTATATTTTTACATTTTTGTCTAAATTGTTTTGTTTTCAATTTTTTACTTTTCAATTTTTTTAATGTAATTTTGTCATTTTATATTTTGTTATTATTTTTCATTATTGGTTGTCAATTTATTTCTTAAGAATATTCCTATTATTCCCATTTATTGCATATTTTATTTATTTTTAATAATATATTTGAATAATACTTTAGTAATTTAATTTTAGTAATTTTGGCACTTAAGCTTAAATGTATTTTATTTCACTTAGATGCATTATCATTCTAATGTTTATTTTGTTTATTTATAATATTTATATAATATTTCTAATATATTTTTTTAAACTAGGCAAAACAGCACTACACTATACTTTAAATACTGTCTGTAAAGGGAGTGTTTCTCAGGTTATGAAAGCAGTAATATTATGCTTTAGTTGTATAGTGTACTGCACTTTTTCGCAAATGTAGTGGGTCACATGCCCCCATCAATTTTTACCCCTAAATAGTAATTTTAAACATAGGGCTAAAAATTTGACATTAGATTTATTGCATTATCCAAAATATCTTCATAATAATCATAGTACCGTTTTTTGCGCACCATCATCTGTTAGTGGAGACACAACAGCCTCATCATGGTTGTCATCACAGATCTGGCCGGCAGGTGGCAGTGTGTTCCTACTAATGGAACCAGACCAGACTGACTCTGGCAGCTGAACCCTTTACCTTATCAATAATTGAATAGATAATTGAGACACATTTAACCAAATGCAAGACCTAACACCCTGAGAGGATTTTGTTAATGATTACTGTAGATTGCTGAATTAATGTCCAGGAAAAATTGCCATTTCTCACGCCAAGCCCTGAAATCAAGGCTGTTGAAATATTAATGCAATAACTAGCATGAATACATAAATATATTTCATAGGTTAAAGCGTAACTGTTTTTCAGTGAGTAATTACATGATTTTCTTATGGGGTTTAAAGGCAACTAGAAATCAGGCTTGCTTTATTTTTAATACATATCTCTGGTATTATTGTGCTTGACTAATCTATGCATATAACTTCAAAACAAAAAAGTTTACCATAATAATCAAAAATAAATAAATATAGTTTTTTTTAAAGTAATAATCAAAAATTACTAGATTTAAAAAAAAACAAAAATTATCCTCATAAATATAAAGATAACATTCTATATTGTATCTATGTATTATATCAGTAATACAGATTTTCACATGGAATATCCTGTTTCACTCACATATGCATCAGACTAAAAAAGCAGAATAGATTATGAAAGGTTTTTCATGTCAAGTTTATATCTGTGCCTCAAAAAATGATGTACAGTGCAGCATCTCTCAGTGTTCAAGGTGTCTAGTGCACAAGTACATGACATCATGCAACATCTGTTGTACATTCATATGTGTTAAAGGCTAAACTTACTTATGCTACATAGTCATTAGTATCTTCAGTATTTAGAGATGATTTTAAGAAACCTAAAATTTAAAAAATTGTAACTTGTTCTACTCATTTGGGGGTACTAATGTAATGTATGCAAGGTATGTAAAAGTATGTCATTTGCTGCCATTGAACTGCAAAATGCAATAATGAGTGTTTCCAAACAGGCTGAACCAGACATTGACGTGTGGGATGCAAATCAAACAGTGTCAGTGTTTACTTTAGCCGACTTTGCCTATTACATAGTAAATAAATAATAAACTTAGTATGTAAATCATCTGTTGCCATCTGTGCTACTGTCTTGAATGATATAGATCATGCTATTACTTTTTAAAGTAATCAGATTACATGTAATCTAAATTACAATAATAGGTTTTTACCTTTTAGATGATGAGAAAAAAATTCTATATTCAGGCCATATCTAGAGACTAAAATATCTGCACTAACAACCACTTTGAACACCCTGGCAACAGCATAGCAACATCCTGGGAATTACATTGGCAATTATTGTTGTCATGATATTGGAATTTTTAAAATCAGTATGATACCATGAAAAATATAGATTTTTGTAACCATTGGGAAAAACTGCCACAACATTAATGACATAAAATGTTATATTTTTATTGAAAGATGAATATAACAAGGCTAGAACATGACAGTGTGGTATATTTTTACATTAATGCAAACTTTCTTCTTCATTTCCGCCACTGAATCTACAGTAAAAAAAGGTAATTGCGACTTTTTATCTCACAGTTCTGGCATTTTTTTTTTTCGTAATTACGAGTTTACGTCTCACAATTCTGACTTTTTTTCCTCAGATTTGTGAGATGTAAACTCACAATTCTGAGAAATAAAGTCAGAATTGTGTGATATAAATGGGCAATTCTGACTTTTTTTTCCTCAGAATTGCGTGATATAAACTCGCAATTGCAATGAGAATTGCTTTTCATAATAACTTTTTTTCTTTGTGAGTTTATATCTCAGAATTCTGACTCATTTTTTTCTCAGAATTATGTGATACAAACTTGCAATTCTGACTTTATTCTCAGATTTGTGAGATATAAACTCACAATTTCGAGTAATAAAGTCAGAGTTGTGAGATATAAACAGGCAATTCTGACTTTCTCAGAACAGTGTAATATAAATTTGCAATTGCGATGAGAATTGCTTTTCACAATGACTTTATTCTCAGAATTGCGTGTTTGTATCTTGCAGTTCTAACTTTTTTCTCGCAATTGCGAGTTTTTATTTCACAATTCTTACTTTTTTCTCTCGCAATTGCGAGTTTATATCATGCAATTCTGACTTTTTTTTTCTTGCCATTGCGAGTTTATATTTTGCAATTCTGACTTTTTTTCTCACAATTGTAAAATATAAACTAGCAGTTATAAATTTTAAAGTCCAGTTCTGAGGGGAAAAAAAGAGTAATATTTTCTCAGAATTGTGAGTTTATATCCTGCAATTCTGGCATTATGTCTGCCATTATTCTGATTTTATAACTCACAACTGTGCACTCTGAATGTTCCTTACATTGGTAATAGTCAATGTTGTGTCGTGGAAATTCTCACAGACGACTCAAAAACTAAATAACTATAGTATCTTGAGCTAATTCCCAGAATTCCTTGAATACAATATAATCCAATACTTCCCTGAAGTATGATGACGGCATACCATCAAGAACCTACTACCACTACCTCAATCACACGTGAGCACACAGGTCTTTAGCATCTATACACTGTAGGTGTGTAAGAAAATATCGATACACGTGTGTACGTTGTTTGGCGATACTGTATCGATTCTCAAAAACGGAATATCGATATTATAAAAAAAATAATTATACAAGATTCATGACAGTTGCTTCGTTTTGAGCTTATATCCTGACCGCTAGATTGCAGTCTTCTTATCTCTGAACTTAAACAGTGACAGGAAATACTAGCATAAGGGCACGCCACTAACGTTCTGTGCAGCAGAAGCGCCCCATGCAGCCGAGGTGGCACCCACGCCGCGGTTCCGCTGCTTGCAACGTCCCGTGGAAGGGCCTTCGCGCCGGGCACGGTGGGGTAGCTGCGCGACTGCATGCCGCTTTCTCTCGTGGTGGGTCTGTTTTATGCAGTTGAGGCGGTGCTTGCGTCGCGGTCTCGGCGACTCCACACAGAGCATAATTACAAACAGAAAAACTTGCAAAATCCAAAACTTGTGAAATTCTCTGAACAAAAAGGTTCTTAGAATGTCCAATATCTGTATTTATTTTATTGTTTTACAATACTTTTTTTTTTTTTTTTGGGAATCCTGTAAGCACTTTATTTTTTTATTGATATTAAGCTGATGTAATTCTTAAGTTCAGATCAAAATGATCTGACATGGTTACAATTGTAAACTTGTAAAGCAGGGTCTAAAAATATATATGGTCTGTTTATAAAAACTTACATTTTATACATTTAATAACTAAATAATCTTGCAAGCACTTTATTTTCCCCCTTTATTCGCACTGGTTTGCATATGGTGGTGTGTTCTTAATTACAGCCTTCCTAAAATGATGTACTATTCGTAAAATAAGAAATATCCCAATATATCGTCTTGTTTACAATATCGCAACGTATCGCAACATATCGTATCGCGATACGTATCGTATCGCCAGATTCTTGGCAATACACAGCCCATTACACTCTCACCGCTCTTCTCAGCTGTACGCTGTTACCTCAGTTTGAGGACGGCTCTATAGTCTTCCAACACTATCACTGTCTTTGCGGTGGTCTTTTGAGCGTAGAGTCTTTAGTACTCCTATTCCTCAGCTGTGCAGCATATACCAGGCACCACTCCCAAGTTGCTCTTTGGAGGAATGACAGTTTTATTCACGGCCGGGAGCCCACTGGTCACAATAACTAAGAGAGACTCCCTGAATAGAATGATACATGCACATTTATACCTTGTAGTTGAGTAAAAATCAATATTACTCAAGACTTCACTGTGATTGGTTATACTGATCCGGTCATTGGTTTGTCATATGACTTAGTTCTACTGTTTTAAGCACTTTTTGGGTAAGTATAGATTATTTAATCATGGAGACATGGTCTTTGATCTGAGCATCACTTAGACTGCACTTTTCTGAACAAGTCTTATATTGAACATTCCCATATTTTAAGGCCATTAAATCAAAATTTCCATCACAGTTGCCATGTCTGTGGTTTTTCCACAGAATTGGGCTACTTTAACACTGTTGTTGTGGGTTGTTTTTCATGTCCGTGGGTTGAAGAGACCCCAAAAACGTGATATTTATTCCCTGGAATGCCAAAGACAACGTTTATTTTATCCAGCAGACGTTTTTTTTTATTTTTTTTTTTAACGGAACACAAAACATGATTAAGCTAGTTTTGAGGAGCAATTGGGTGCGTTTTGTTGTGAAAACCTGGCAACCCTGGTAATAGACTTGATTATTCGTAATTGACATTATAGGAAATCCCTAATTTGGCCAAAGGCATCCAGCTAACGCTGTCGTTTAAAAACGCTTTAACTTATCAAACAATGTATGGTTTATCTGTGTACTTCAAGCCATCTTGGGTTTTGGGTAAGAATAAAGTCTTTTAATAATGCAGTGCTATTCGAGGTAGCATGTATTACAGTAGTATATTATGCAATAATATTTTTTTGGCCTCATTCTGTGATAAGAAGCCACATGAGATTGCAAAAGGAAGTTATTTCAAACACTCGACTGATGTTATGAAGTAAGTTTAGAGCAAAAATATGTTGTTAAATGTGTATTTGTTGGACAACAGGTTTATAAATGCGTCTCATTACACTGTGGAGAAGAGGGAGAGAAAGCTGCAGATATTGGTGTATTTATACTTTGAAAAAAAGAATATTGAAACTGTTTTAGAGTCGTATAAACTCGCCTAGCATCCACAGAGCAATGGCCTGGCAGTCACACAGAGCCTTCCAGTATCATTGCACAGGTAATGTGATGTTTTGTATAAAAATCTAGTTCAGCATCTGTACTCTCTGGCCCAGATGTCCTTGCAGAAGTGCTTGTTTAGGCCCTGAATCTCACAGTCACACGGGATCAGCAGATGGTGAGAGAGAAAGCGAACACGTCCATGACCTGCTGCACTGACTCACGACAAAGAAGAACCGGCTGCAGTTTTACCTTTCTGCCCTAGTATATAAGATCACAAACATGGCCTCCTGCCAGTGGCTGCCCATATGTCACGCTCTCCCTCCACATCAATTCAGCAGTTTTTACTTTGATTAAAATATAAATCATAATTTATGTACTGCCCAAGGCCGCCATTTCATCAAACGCTGATAAATACAAAGAGTAGAGCTGGAAAACATGCAATGATGAGTAAAGAAAACCCCAGGAACTCTTCAGGGCTTTCGAGTTCACTGTGCCTCTCGTGCACCGCTTTGACCTCTGCATGAAACGCATTGCCGACAGCATCGCAGACGGACGGTTTTATGAGGTTGCTAGGTAGCAAGGTGTACACAGGGAAAACGGAACATGCATTTCAGCTTAGAATTGAAAAAAGTCCTGCCGTTTGCTTTAATGCTTCCGCTTTTCATCTGATTTTTGCACCCACTCAATCATGCGTCATGTTCAGTGTCATGTAGTCATCGTATAGGTCAGTGATAATGGGGTTGAAGTTGAAATCGTGCAGCACTTGACTTGGAAGCAACGTGGCGCTTTAAGAAGCTGTTCTGTATATGCATTTATATATGTATGTGATCCAAGAGCATGGGAGGTCAAGGTCCTAGTACGAAGCATTGGCTCTGCCAACCTGAATAGCAAATAGAGAAATACGCTTTACTCAGCAAAGCAGTTTCATCATTGGTGTAATCCAAAGCCTGACGCAGCTAAAGAGTTTCAGTGCGCTCAAGTGTGTTTGCTTGTGTACCAGATATACAAGAACGCACTGAAGCTTTAGACAAGATATTGTCCTGTTGTTGTAAGACTTTGTATGCGGATAAAATCATAAGCCAGCTGGAAAAACCAGGTCACATCCGCTTAAAGTCAACTTGAACCCGTTTTGCTTCTTTAATCAAAGTGTTTCTAAGCGAAACAGGATTTTTAGTAAGCAAAAAGTGCAGGAATGAACTTTATGTGAAGGAATGGGTTTATATATACATATTAAATTGTATATATTCCCTAAAAATATTTAATTATTAAAACAGCATATTTCTATAATTATATTATTATATATTATGTATTCAATCATTTAATTATATATTCAATCATTTGAAGTATATGATTTTGTTCAAAAATCTAAATTCAAAATTGAATATATCAACGTGATTATATTTTTATATATATATATATATATATATATATATATATATATTGTAAGAATGCATTTTAATAAGAGCCGTATTTCTGCGTGTCTTTTAGTGAATGGCATAGATGCGCAGTTTTGTTTACATACGCATGACGCTCGCTGTGTTTTCAGCCTCTGCCGCCTCAATATATGAACACATGAACATAATCTCTAGAACTGCTCTGAGAGTCACCTAATGAACATTTCACCGTTTCTTTTGCAGAAAACTATCGTCATATAATGAAGATTCTAAAGGTCTTCACAGCAGCCCGTCAAAATAAAAGTTTGGTTTAACTTGACAGTAAGACATATATTAATATATGACTTAATGTTAAGATACTACTACTACTACTAATAATAAACATATTATTAAAACAATGTTTAAGGAATATTTACCAGATATTTACCTGAATTTATTTACAAGAAAATTGTAAATACACAACACAGTATTTCTGAAAAAAAGAAATAAATAGCCTGTAATTAATTCTTTATCAAATCTAATTATCCTTTATAAATTCATTAGACATGCTTTTGATTATTAAAATGTAATGAAACGATTAAAATAGAATCCAGAAAATTAATGGAAAACAGATTCACAAACAAAACTGAATTTAAGAAAAATAATAAAACAAATTTCTTAGAGCCTTAAAAACTTGATTTTTGTTAAACTTATAATAAATTGATGTTAAATTCTGCAAGTTTCATGATTTCAATTAATTAGACATGTTTTTTGATAAATCTTTTAATGTAACCATTAAAATAGAATTTAGGAAAATTAAAATGGAATTTAGGAAAAAATAAAACTGATTTCATAGGGCCCTCTTTATTTCATTTGTGTCTTTGTTTTATTGTAGTTGTCCTTTAGTTTGTTACTTGCATCTAGTTTCCTATTATTAATAACAAAGATAAAATAATAAAAAATGACTATGTCATAATATAAATTGTTGTTGTGAAGTAAAATTACTATATCATGAAAAAAGATTTGGCTTTATCCTTTAAGCTAACTTACCAATATAGCAAAGATCTCTACATACCTGTAAGATCAGTAGTTGTTCACCATAATCCTGTGTAGTGGCACTGGCATGTGATTATTATTATTTTATTTATTTATTTATTTTTTTAAAGGGGGGTTGCTTTGTTTTAATAGATAAAATAACTATGATCTCCATTTGGATCATCTATTATTCAATTACTTTTCCTGTTGTTCAATGTTTTTTTCATAGTATCAGTTCAGTAGTAGTATCGTGATATTTTAGTCAGGTATTGTATCGAAGTAAAAATTTTGGTATCGTGACAAAACTAATATGTGTGTGTGTATATATATATATATATATATATATATATATACACGATACCAAAATTTTTACTTCGATACAATACATACATACATACATACATACATACGCAATATATTAATAATAATATTATAATATTATAATATTGAGTATCTATTGAAAATATATTCTAAATATAATTATTATATTGAAATTACTATAACACATGTTTATTACTAATATAATATATATTAATAATTATATTAGTGCTGGGCAATGATTAATCGCATCCAAAATATATTGTACATTTATATTCATGTCATTTGCATTATACATAAATATATTTAATATATAAACAACATTTTTCTTTAATATATATATGCATGTGTGTGTATTTATATGTACATGATAAATATACACAGTACACACATATTACACAAAAACTTTTATTATTCACGATTAATCGTCGGTCAGCACTAAATATATATTAATATTTAAATTTATATATTAAATTAATAATAATGAATTTTTTTATTATTATTGTATGACTGTGTATGTATGTGTGTGTGTGTGTAAATAAAAAAAAAAAAATATATATATATATATATATATATATATATATATATGTGTGTGTATATATGTATATATATATATATATATATTATAACAACTAGGGATGTGACGAGATCCAATGTGTCTCGCGAGACCAGTCGGATCACGTGACGATATCCTTGCAAAACATTTAGAAGTGTTTACATCAGAGCTGCACGATTAATCCCTAAAATATGGAGCTCTCGATTCAAAGACCCACGCAATCTTATTCCTGAATGACAACGATTTAGTTATTTCTGTTGGGACTGTTTCACATCACGAGTGTCAGTGGAGCGTGAGAAGCACGTTTTGTCGCTGTCCATGTTAATGTATCAGAGGGTCGGGGTAAATGTGAACACAGAAAGTCTTTTCAACCACATTATAGTCATTATTTCTGTGTTACAGACATTTAAATAATAGAAGTACTGGGATAAAAGTTTATAGTTAGGTTATAAACACTTATTGTCCACAGTAGCGATCAAAACGAAAGTATCTTAACACTTGTATGTATTGTAACGCTTATCCTTTTCCGCCAGGAGGTGACGACAACTGACCGTTTAAAAAAAAAGTATGTCATTGAATCATTCATTCAGGAGATTTCAATAGTCAAACAAGTCTTAATGAAGTGAAACACTGACTCCTTTATTGAATGTTTTTTTTTTTTAAATTTTGTTTAAATTAATATATGTTTTTAAGAGACTTAAGCAATAAACAGTTTGTGAGAACCACTAGTAAATTACGCTATTTTGTTTAGTTTTCTAATCTTTTTTTCTCCAGAATCGTGAGAGAATCATGGTCTCCAATTTATTTAAAACAACTGGGATTCTTAATTTATCCAGAATCATGAAGCTCTTGTTTAAATGTTGTTTATTACTGCATGTAATTCATTAAAATTAAAGTTTAATTTCATAAAGTTCAAAATGCAACTTTTAGTTGAATAAAAGATTATTTTCCCTATATATTTCATCATTGAGGATTTCTTAAGAAAAGTCTAAAAATCTCGTCTCGTCTCGTTCTCGTGAACCCAGTCTTGTGTCTCGTCTCGTCTCGTGGGATAAGTGTCTCGCCACACCCCTAATAACAACGTATTTATATAGTTACAATTAAAATGATTCTGTAATCAATAATTTCTGGTATCTATTTGATCGTATTTGTATAATATATAAATTGAATAATTCAAAGTGATTTATTTAAATCAAATAAAATATATTACAATTATTGGAATATTACTATTAATATATTAAAAATATATTCTAAATATAATTATAAATATATTGAAAGTACTATAACACATATATTCATATCATATATACTAACAATATATTATTACAATTATAATGCTTTTATTATTATTGCATAACAGTGTGTGTCATTCATTTGCAAAAAACGGATAATGCAGTTTTTAATAATTTTCAAAAATCATGTTTTTTTCATTGTGCTTTCCAATTAATCTCACTGCAGTTGGATTATTTTGATATAAATAAAGTAAAAATAACTAAAAAATACAGTAACTAATACAATAAAACACAAGTTTATTTTGCACATAAACTCTTCTTCACATATATATGTTCATATATATATGTATGTATGTGTGTATATATATATATATATATATATATATATATGTATATATATATGTGTATATATGTGTGTGTGTGTGTGTATATATATGTATATGTATGTACAGTCGTGAAAAAGTTCGGACACCCTGTTGAATTTCATGGTTTTCTTTACCAGGACATAATAAAAAATTATCTGGTCCTTGAGGTCTTTAAATTTGGAAAATAAATCCTTAGATAAACATCATCACATGACATATCACACAGTGTCATTATTTATTTAAGAAAAATACAGCTAAGATGGAAAGGCCATGTGTGACAAAGTTAGGACACCCTATGAGTCAACTGCCTGTAGCAGCAGTAACCTGAAGCATTCATTTTCTGTGTGACTTTATCAGTCTCTCACATCTTTCAGGAGGAATTTGGACTACTCTTCTTTTCAACGTTGCTCCAGTTTATTGAGGTTTGTGGGCATTTGCTTATGCACAGCTCTCACCACAGCATTTGAGTCAGGATGAGCTCTGGACTTGGACTGGGCTATTGCAACACCTTGATTCTTTTCTTTTCAGCCATTCACTTATAGATTTGCTGGTGTGCTTGGGATCATTGTCCTGTTGCATGACCCAATTTTGGCCCAACATTAGATGTCCGACAAATGCCCTCACATTTGACACTAGAATACTTTGATATACAGAGGAGTTCATGGCCAACTCAATGACTGTGAGGTGCCCAGGTCCTGTGGCTACAAAACAAGCCCAAAATGATCAGCCCTCCTCCAGCATGCTTGTCTTTTGGTATGAGGTGTTTGTGCTGATATGCTCTTTAGGCTTTCACCAAACTTGGTGCTGTGCATTATGGCCAAACATCTCCACTTCAGTCTCGTCTGTTCAAAGGACATTATTCTAGAAGACTTGTGTTTTGTTCAGATGCATGATGTGCTTTTTTTTTTTTTTTTTATATGGAAGATGCTTTCCTCTGCCAAGCCTTCCAAACATGCCATTTTTGTCCCATATTTTTCTAATGGTATCGTCATGAACTTTATCATTTAACATGTTAACTGAGGCCTGTAGAGTCTGAGGTGTAGTTTTTTGGTTGTCTGCCATTTCTCTGAGCTTTACATGGTCTGATCTTGGGGTGAATTTTCTGGGACGTCCACTCCTGGAAGGAGAGGTGTCTGTTTTAAAATGAATAACCTTCAAATTGTTTGGAAATGGCCGTATTATTCTTCTCAGATTGATGGCAGCAACAATTGCTTCTCTAAGATGATTGCTGATGTCTTACCTCCTTGGCATTGTGTTAACACACACCTGAAGCTCCAGACCAGCAAACTGCCAAAGCTTATGCTTTTATAGAGGCGCTCAGACTGGCTGATGATCAGTTAATCAAAGGTATTTGATTAGCAGTGATTGACTGTTATTTACCCTCTTAATTCCAGTGTTAACAGTAAGGGTGTCCTAACTTTGTCACACATGGCTTTTCCATTTTGGCTTTATTTTTGTTCAGTAAATAATGACACGGTGCAATTTGTCATGTGTTGTTGTTCATCTGAGGTTTTATTTTCAAAATTTTAAGACCAGCCAAGGACCAGTTTTGTTTTAATAATGTCCTGATACGGAAAACCATGGAATTCAATAGGGAGTCTTAGCTTTTTCACATGACTGTGTGTGTGTATATATATATATATATATATATATAGTGTGTGTATATATGCAATAGCTTCTAAATCCATCTGACATTTTTCTTTAAAATAAGCATTTCTTTCTGCCTACTTTCTATAGGTTTCTATGTAAGTACTGGTATTTCTGATTGGGCTGAGGCTGGAATTTAGCGAGTTTAAAGTAAAAAATATTTGATGAACATACAAGATGGCTTTTAACTGGTTTTGCATCTGAACTCTTCATACATATATATATATATATTATATATATATATATATATATATATATATATATATATATATATATATATATACACATACATATACATACATATACATACATACATACATATACATACATACATATACATACATATACATACATATATACAGTACTGTGCAAAAGTCTTAGGCCATTAGGTAGGTCTCTTGAAGCATCTTGGAGACGTTGCCACAGTTCTTCTGGATTTACTCTGTTTCAGTTTGTTCTGTTTCTTCATGTCATTCCAGAGACAGACTGGATGATGATGAGATCAGATCTGTGTGGAGCACTGGCTGTTGTCAGACTCCTTGTGCAAACAAAAATCTCACTAGATTATTACAATTAATGGCAAACAGAATGTTTGGAAATGTAAACTGATTTTTTTTTTTACTGACACACTACAGCAAAAGATAGAAATAACTGACTTTAAACCATTTTTTAGCTGGTGAAAATACTAGTGGCCTAAAACTTTTGCACGTGTGTGTGTGTATATGAACAGTTTATTTATATACACACGCACACACAGGTTGATTGACATGGTCTATCAGGTCAGTATCGGCAGCTAGTTCAGCTGATCCTAACTTCCTAAATCAGCTTGAACCAGCTACAGTATAAACCAAGTACAGCTGTATTTTGCAGGAGGAAACTTGATATAAAGGTTACAGATATCTATAATCATATATTGAACCCTGTCATTTCTCATTTCTATTTATTCAGGATGCCTCTGCTGAATTCGACAGGCAGTTCGTCTGTTGAACTTGTCTCACCAAGCGCTCATGAGGGTTCAGTCTGTTGTCTGAGACAAATCTAATAGCAGTGACAGCAACCTGCATCATACAAGTCAGATATAATAACAGCACAAGCACGGCAGTCGCTTAAGCCGAGTGGAGACGCCTCTGGATAAAGAGGAATCCACGGAGGCCTGCCGAGACTCGACGCAAGCAGCATAAGTAGCTGCTGAGGTGAGTCAAAGGGCTCGGGGGCAGGTGTTAGTAATTACCCACGAACAAACTGATTATGGTGTGAGTTCCAGGTTAGAGGACTCTCTAGACAGTCAATTACTGAAACAAATCAATGGAAAGCCAGCATATACAACAGACCTGCGGCTGTTGATCTGAAAGGCTGCGTTTGCATTCCTCAATGTCACTGGTGTGTTTTTTTATGTTTAAGCAGTCATTAAGGGTTAATCTAGTTCCTTACAGTTTGTCATGGGTAAATAAAAGCGTATTCGATGCCTCGTTTGAAGTCAGAGCAAAATTAAAATCGACCTGTTTACTTTTATTAAAGGAATTGTTTCTTCATCAGAAATTTAACCTTGCATCACTTGCCCGCCAATGGATCCTTTGCAGTGAATGGGTGCCGTCAGAATGAGTGTGAATGAGTGCAAACAGCTGATAACAACATCACAATAATCCACAAGTAACCCACACCACTCCAGTCTATCAGTTAACGTCTTGTGAAGCCAAAAGCTGCTTGTTTCTAAGAAACAAATCCATCATTAAGACATTTTTAACTTCAAGCTGTTGCTTCCAGCTAAAATATGAGTCCTCTATCCATAATATTGCTTTCTTTCACTGGAGGAAGTGTTATTTTGGAATATGGACTGGTTAGATGTTTGCTTCTTAGTTCGATTATACACTTTATGGTGTTATTTGGTTTATAGAGTGAGCAGATTTTTGATAGTTATCAGCATATTTTTCCATGCATTCATTTTTTCCCTAGGTTTTACCTTGATTTTTTGGCTCAACATGCAGTTTGTATGTTGAATTACATGTCGTATAGTAACTTACTTACTTTTTACTTTTAACTTACTATTTAGTGGTGTTTACTAAGGAAAAATGATCATACATTTACAATGATTTTCTTCTGAAAAAGTTCACATCTAGTTACTTGACCTGATATTATATCAAACTATTTTTTGTTGGTCCTTTAAATGTAATGTAAAATGAGTTTTGTTGGTCAGGGTTTTTAGAGTTAATAAAATAAAATAAAAATAAATAAAATTAAAAAATGAAATATAAAAAATATTACATAGCTGTTTCTACTTGATTTAGTCTATAAAATGAGTTTTGTTGGTCAGGGTTATTATAGTTAATGAAATTAACTGAAATAAAATTAAGTATAAAATTTTTTTAATTTAGCTAGTTCTTAAGAAAACATTTCTCTTTTTTTATTTAGTTTAACTAGATTTATTAAAATAACTAAAATAAAAATATAAACAATGAATAATAATTTTAATAAAAAAAAAAACGACTTATTTTTCTACTTTTTAAAATATTTCTACCTGATTTAACCTACAAAATAAGTTTTGTTGGTCAGGATTATTATAGCTAATGAAATTAAGCTAAATACATACAATTAAATTTAAGTAAATTAAATAAAATATAGCTAAAACCATAAAAAAGAAAAATTGATAAATAAAATAAAAGAAATTTTAACTGAAATAAAAGCAAGTATAAAAATAATTTTAATTAAGCTACTTCTGAAGAAAATATTTCTTTTTTTATTTAGTTTAACTTCATGTATTAAAATAACTGAAACTGAATACAAATATTTGTAAAGTAATAATAATAAAAAATAATTATATACACACACACACACACACACACACATATGTATGTACATATATATATATATATATAATAAAAAGCTGTTTCTACCTCATTTTAACCCAAAAAAATGAGTTTTGTTGGTCTGGGATTTTATAGTTAATGAAATAAAGCTAAATAAATAAAATGAAATATATATCTAAAACCACAAACAAACAAAAATTGTTAAATGAAATAAAAGTTTAGTTTAACTAGATGTATTAAAATAACTAAAATAAAAATAAAAACAATTAATAATAAATATATATATTTAAAAAAGTTCTGAAGAAAACATTTCTCTTTTTTATTTAGTTTAACTTGATGTATTAAAAGAAACAGAATAATTTTTTTTTTACAATAATAATAGTAATAAAAAAAAATTATATATATATGTATATGTACATGTGTATAAAATATAAAAAAATAATAAAAAGCTGTTTCTATCTCATTTAACCCATAAAATGAGTTTTGATGGTCTGGGTTATTATAGTTAATGAAATAAAGCTAAATAAATAAAATTAAATACATTTAAATCCACAAACAAACAGCATTTTTTAAATGAAAATAAATAAATAAATAAATAAATAAATAAATTACAAGAGTTTAACTAGATGTATCAAAATAACTAAAATAAAAATATAAACAATCTACTTATTTTTTCTACTTTTCTAAATATTTCTACCTGTTTTAACCAATAAAATGAATTTTGTTTGTCAGGATTGTTATAGTTAATGAAATAAAGCTAAATAAATTAAATTATAAAAATAATAAATAATAAATTAAAGTCAATTAAATGAAATATAGCTAAAACCATTAAAAAAATTGTTAAATGAAATAAAATAATTTAAATTTACATAAAATCAAGTATAAAAAATAATTTTAATTTAGCTACTTCTGATGAAAACATTTCTCTTTTTTGTTATGGGCATTTAAAAAACTAATAAAAATGATAAAAACAAAAAAAGCAAAAACTGAAATAAAACAAAAATAAATACAAATTCACGCAATTAATAAAAACGATAGTATCTCATTCATACTAAAACAATGCAGTTGTTTTGATTAATTCAGTGATGTTAAATAATATTTTCGGCTTCAGTAAAACCAGTAGATATAGATGTTATCGTTTTTGTTTTTTTAAGAGCACTACCGCAACGATTGTTTAATAGCATCAAGTTATTTAATAACACTCGGAAGATAGAGTCGTTCTCAAGCGCTTACATAACATCATGTTTCAAATGTCAACCTGTTTTTCTCCTTCCGTTCTGTGATTGTGTCATGCTTTTCAGGGCTGAAAGCTTTTAACGTTTTACTCATGTGGGTTGAATTGACCTGAGCGGCTGCTGCTCCGTGATTCAAAACAAACCAGGTTTGAGAGAAAGACGAGTGTCATCCGAATCGCTCGCTTTTCCAGAACAGATTGCCGTACAAGTGTCTTTTTTGACCTGATGACATCAGAATGGGCAGCACTTTACCCCGTCTTGATTGGTGGAAGAGGGTAACAAGCCGTCCGATTGGCCCTCTTCCCTTTTTCATCGCCGCTCCTCATTAAACAAGCAGAATTCATGACTGATACCAGCCATTAACTGCCCCGAACAGCAGCGGGAGAGATGGAAGATTACGACATTATGCAATATCATTGTCCCATTTGATTAGTCGGCACTGCTGTTACCTCCGCAAAGTGAATTAGTTCATTCGAGAGATATGTCAGTGGGTAATATAAAGCGGAAATTAAAAATGGCTGAGCTGTAGCTCACATTCGGCCTGTCCTGTTCCACCGAATCCCACCGTTGGCTGGCGGCGAGGCCATATGATGGTGTTGGAAAATGCGAGGGCCGGTTTGCATTGCCACGGACAACTGCTGTTCTGTCTATTGAGTTACAGGAGAGACTGCCAGACGCTGCGGTCTCGGGCCCATGAATACGGTAAAAGCCTGTGAAATGATGTCAGCGTCAAAGTTTTGGCCAGTATACGGCTCCAAACTTCAATCTGGAATCTTTATAGGCCGTCATATTTAATTAAACCTAATAGGCCTCGGATGTAAAAAGTAAATAAATGTTTCATTCAGAAATCAAATTAAAAAAACCTGCGGCCCGAACCGACCATTTAGAGCGCTGTGCTTTAAACCCGTCTCTGTGATTGCTGGTAAATGTTTAATTTCTTTATTAAAGTCTTATGAGTCGAGATGGGCTGAATAACGAGGCCTGAATTTGATTTCAGATCAAATCATCAAAATTAAAACACCCTTTCATGGGATTTCAATAATTTATTGTGAATTATTATTTTTAGTAAAGGTTTGCTTTGTTATGCATAATTAACTGGCAAACAGCATGGGAAATGCTGTTAATCTGAATTTTTTTCAAAGCAACATTTATGCACATTTATTACTGTTATCTATATATTATTTCAGTTTATTCACACATTTGGTCAGTGAGGGAAAGTTTATTCTTCTGTAAAATGTATTTAAGAATGATAATTTATTATTGATATAATTTATGATTTATAAAATATTACACACATACATACAGTAAAACAGAACAAGTGAATAAATGGTGATTCAAAAACGATTATAATAAAGTACAATATATATAAATTACATATTTAAATTATTATTGTTCATACACTTTTTTTTTTCTTGTAGGCAATTTATAGACGTTTCAGTGTCAGACAATATTATGTACAACGTATATTTAGATTTCTATCCTTCTATTCAAAAATTATGTTTTATTTTTCATATGATTTATTATAATTTATATAATACTACACATGCATACAGTAAAACAGAACAAGTAAATAAATGGAGATTCAAACATTTTAAAAATGTATATTAAATATAAATTTAAATTGTAGTTTATACAGTTGTTTCTTTCTGCTGTGGGAAGTTTGTAGAAGCTTCACTTAAAAATTTGTCTATCTGAAAATAGTATATAAATCATCTAATTAGATTTCTATCTTTAAACAAATGTGTTCAAAAATGATAATTTATTATTGATATAATTTATTATGATTTTTAAAATATTAGGCCTATACATACAGTAAAACAAAACAAGTAAATAAATGGTGATTCAATTGTAATAAACAATTAGTAAACAATTATAATAAAGTACAATATATTTAAATTACGTATTTAAGTTATTATAGGTTATACAGTTTTTTTTGTAGGCAATTTATAGACGTTTCACTTAAAATATTTGACTGGCAGACAATATTATGCACAACATATATTTAGATTTCTATCCTTCTATTCAAAAATTATTTGTTTTATTTTTCATATGATTTATTGTAATTTATATAGTACTGCACATACATACAGTACAACAGAACAAGTAAATAGAGATTCAAAAGTGTTTAAAATGTATATTAAATATAAATTATTATAGTTTATACAGTTATTTCTTTCTGCTGTGGGAAATTTGTAGCTTCACTTAAAAATTTGTCTCTCTGACAATATTGTATAAATCATATATTTAGATTTCTACTTTTAAACAAATGTATTCAAAGATGATAATTTGTTATTGATATAATTTATGATTTATAAAATATTACACATACATACAGTAAAACAGAGCAAGTAAATAAATGGTGAGTCAAAAACAGTTATAATAAAGTACAATGTATTTAAATTACATATTTAAATTTTTAGTTCATACAGTTTTTTTTTTCTGTTGTAGGAAATTTATAGACGTTTCAGTGTCAAACAATATTATGTACAACGTATATTTAGATTTCTATCCTTCTGTTCAAAAATTATGATTTATTATTCATATGATTTATTGTAATTATATGATACTACACATACAGTAAAACAGAAGTAAATAGAGATTCAAAAACAACTTTTTTTTTTTAAATGTATATTACATGTAAATATTTGCATATTTAAATTATTATAGTTTATACAGTTGTTTCTTTCTGCTCGGGGAAATTAGTAGAAGATCCACTTAAAAATTAGTCTGACAATATTGTATAAATCATATAATTAGATTTCTATCTTTAAACAAATGTATTAAAAAATGATAATTTATTATTGATATAATTTATTATGATTTATAAAATGTTACACACATACACTACCGTTCAAAAGTTTGGGGTCAGTAAGACTTGTAATAGTCTTTAAAGAAGTCTCTTATGCTCATCAAGGCTGCATTTATTTGATTAAAAATAAAGAAAAAAACCCGTAATATTGCAAAATGTTTTTACAATATAAAATAATGTTTTTTATTTTAACATACTTTAAAATAGAATTTATTCCTGTGGTGAAAAGCTGAATTTTTATCAGCTGTTACTCCAGTCTTAAGTGTCACATGATCCTTCAGAAATCATTCTAATATGCGGATTTATTATTAGAATGATCAATGTTGGATAATATCAACAGTTGTGTGCTGCCAAATTTTTTGGAACCTGTGAACCTTTTTTTTTTTTTTTTTCATGAATAACAAGTTTAAAAAGTACAGTGTTTATTCAAAATATAAATATTTTATAACAATGTAAATTATTTATTATTAACTTTTAATAAACTTTTAATTATTAACTTAATACATCCTTGCTGAATAAAAGTATTAATTTCTTTAAAAAAAAAAAAAAAAGAAACAATAAAAATGTACTAACCCCGAACTTTTGAACGGTAGTGTACATACAGTAAAACAGAGTGAATAAATAAACTGTGATTCAAAAACAATTATAATTAAAAAAAAAAAATACAAAATATAAAAATTATGAATTTAAATTTTTAGTTTGTACAGTAATTTAGAGACGTTTCACTTAAAATATTTGGCTGTCAGTCAATATTATGTACAACGTATATTTAGGTTTCTATCCTTCTATTCCAAAAATTATGATTTATTGTAATTTTATATGATACTACACATACATACAGTAAAACAGAACAATTAAATAAATAGAGAATTAAAAACAACTATATATATATATATATATATATATATATATATATATATATATATAAATCTTTTTTTTTTTTTTTTTTTTTTTTTTTTTTTTTGTAAAACAATTATATTTTTAAAAAAAGTATAATATAAATTACATCTTTAAATTATAGTTTATACAATTATTTTTTTCAGTTGTAGGCAGTTTATAGACGTTTCACTTAAAATATTTGACTAACAATATTATGTACATATATTTAGATTTCTATCCTCAAATCTATTAAAAAATAATTTATTATTCATATGATTTATTGTAATTTATATAATGCAACACATACATACAGTAAAATAGAACAAGTAAATAAATAGAGATTCAAAAACAACTGTAATCTTTTTTTAAAAATGTATGTTAACCTTTTAACTGTCACTCCCATTTTTGAACACAGACATAAAAATTTACTACCCAGACTTAAATTTTTATAATTCATGAATGAAAACATTTTGCAATATTATTTTAATGTACATTTTCCGTGGTGATGTAATGTCTGATTTTAAAATGCCTTTCAAAGGATGAATTTTGAGATTTTAAGTTTTGAACTGATATATAATTTCTTATGATTTCTAAAACATGGTAGGGAAAAAGGTTTTGTGACAAAGGTCAGAACTCATGTTATGATGTAGATTTTTTTAAGTTGCACTCTTGACATATATTAATCTATTACTTTTGCTACATAATTTGTAACACAAAAATATGGTAAAATATCTATTTAGGAGTCTTAGACCTTTTCAACGATATATAGTTTGTCATGATTTAGGATTTAGATTAGGATTTATTTGTAATATGGTGAAGTAAACTTCAAGTAAGCGTGAAGAAAAGCATCCCACAGAGGGGGTGGTGACAGTTAAAGGGTTAAATATGAATTACATATTGAAATGATTATAGTTTATACAATCATTATGTTTTTCTGTCGATTTCATATGATTTATTATAGTTTATATAATACTACAAATACATACAGTAAAACAGAACAAGTTAATAAATAGAGATTCACAAAAAAGTATATTAAATATAAATGATTTATTTAAATTATTATAGTTTATACAATTATTATTTATTTTCTGCTGTGGGAAATTTGTAGAAGCATCACTAAAAATATTTGACTGTCTCACAATATTATATAAATCATATATTTATATTTCTATCCCTAAAAAAAATATATTCAAAAATTATAGTTTATTATACATATGATTTATTGTAATATATATATATATATATATATATATATATATATATAGTACTATACATACACAGTAAATCAGAACAAGTAAATAAATAGAGATTCAAAAATAACTATAATTTTTTTTTTAAATGTGTATGTATTTAACTATAATTAAAAATGTATGTTAAATATAAATTACATATTTAAATCATTATATTTTGTAGTATTTTTTTTTTATCTGCTGTGGGAAATTTGTAGAAGCTTCACTAAAAATATTTGACTGTCTGACAATATGATGTACATCCTATATTTAGATTTCTATTTTTAAACAAATCTTTATAAATGATAATCTATTATTTATATAATTTTTATAAATTATAAAATATTACACATAGATACAGTAAAACAGGACAAATTAAAAATTACTGTAATTTTAAAGTGCCCCTATTATGCGTTTTCAAATATGATCTTTCATGCAGTGTGTCATGTAGCTGTATGCGAACATAAACTATCTGCAAAGTTGTGAAGCCGACAGTGCATGATAAATAAAGTTATTGTCTATCAAAAAAAAGAGTCGACTCACATTTGCCTGAACGAGTCGTCAGGAATTCAAATCTTTGTATGTTACGGCCACACGTCACAAAGTAACAGATTTGCATAATGTCCACCCACGTTCTACGTCGCGAACAACTTGCCCGCCTATACATTTCCATGGGGTTCACGTCACATGGAAATTTACATGTACATTATACGGAAGACGTTGTATCATACGTTGTGAGTAAAACTGTTTTATATTCACTTCCAAAAGATGATGAATCTACAAAGATTGTATTTTCTAGCGATCGTTCAAAATACGTAGTTGTGTATGTTATGTTGTGTAACAACCCTGCACATGTCATGCTAACCGGCTAAATCATGCTTCTGTAGTTCTGTTGTTCAGCTGTGGACCCACTGTAGTCTGACAATTTGTGATTGATGCAGCTTGACTGTCTGTCTGTCTCATTCGTTTAAGTGATGATAAAGGATGGCGCACGAAGCGGCTTTCACACCGAATGCGGAAAGCGCTGTGCTATGAAACCCATTCGTTTCAATGCCTTCTGCAGCGCGAGGACGGCTTGTTTCGGTCTCGACCAAAGCGGACGCGCAGTGGAGCGCGCACGCCACGGACAAAGTTCAAATGAGTTGTTCAAAGAGCCGCTGTGCTCTGAAGGGCTGCACTGAACCCAGCGGCCAGCGCAGCGCTTTCCGCGTTCGGTGTGAAAGCCGCTTAATGCATCATACAATGTTGAAGTTTACGACATAGAGGTGTGCCCGGTTCGCTTACATAAGCAAATTGCAAGCACTTTCCACAGTAGTCCGTGCTAACTTGTCGATCAGCTACTTCAGCCGTTTCATCGTCAGACTCTGGCTCGAATTGTTATGGTAAAATCGATGCCATCTTTTCTATGTATTGACAAGTCTCCAGGGCTGTCAGTCAGTTATGGCAATAGGCGTTTCGTTTTCCGACACGCCGTACGCGGTAGAGCAATCATAAAGGACTGCGTCATCTGACCAATCACAGCAGGAGGAAAGGAGGGGTTTAGAGAGACTGATTCTTCTAACTGCTTCGCACGAGTCGTTTAGGAATCATTTAGAAATGGGGTAAAATTCAATCTATTTTTGGAGAAAACTGAAGTGTTTTTTGACCTTGCATACATGTAAACCTGTTTTGGGAGTCTATTAAAAGACTATTAGCAACCTTTAAAATGGCATAATAGGGGCACTTTAAAAAATATATATTGAATGTTAATTACATATTTAAAATGTTGTAGTTGTTTTTTTAATCGCCATTTATAGATTAGTTATTTTTTCCTGCTGTGGGAAATTTGTAGAAATTTCACTAAATATTTCACTAAATATTTCAATGGTCTGACAATATTATATACATCATATATTTAGATTTCTCTCTTTAAAAAAAATTATTCAAAAAGATCATATAATTTATTATAATTTTTTTTTAAATTATTACACATACATACAGTAAAACAGAACAAATTTAAAAAATGTGTAAATGCATATTGAATAAAAGTTACATATTTAAAATATTGTAGTTATTTTGTATCTCCATTTCTGTACTTTTTTTTCTTTTCTGCTGCTGAATCTTTGCTTAATTTTATTGCATCATATATTTAGATTTCTATCTTAAAAAATATTTTCAAAAATGATTATTTATTAATTTAATTTATTATAATTTGTTAAATATTACACATGAACATACAGTAAAACAAAATACAGTAAAATAATAAATTGTAGTTATAAATAAATATTGTAGTTATTTTTATCTCCATTTTTTTCTCCATCGTTTTGTTTTTGTTATTTGAATTTTGTAGAAGTTTCACTTAAAATATTTGACTGTCTGACATTATTAAATACACCATATATTTAGATTTCTATTTTTAAACAAATATATTAAAAAAAATATATAATTTATTATTCATAAAATGTATTATAATTGATAAAATATTACACACACAGTAAAACAGAACAAGTATATGAATGGAGATTTAAAAACAACTAAAATTTTAAATTGTATTTTGAATATAAATTACATATTTCAAATATTGTAGTTATTTTTTTTTTTTATTTCCATTTCTAGATTTTTTTTTTTTTTTTTTTTTTTTTCATCTGTGGTGGGAAATTTGTAGAAGTTTCACTTAAAATATCATGTACATCATATATGTTTAAATATAAATTACATAAATATTTTATTGAAACAAATTTGAACGAACAGTAAAACAGAATCTGTAAATACATGGAATGGAAATTAAAAAATAACTTAAATTTGAAATAATATATATTAAATATAAATAACATAATTACAGTATTATGGTTATTTTTAATCTCCATGTTCTAGGTCATTTGTTTAGTGTGTGAAATGTTATTTGGTGACATTTTTTGTTTTTTTTGCCGTGTGTTTTGAATCACAGAGCCGTTTGGTAGTGTTAATGAATTAATTGTCTTTTTCCTAAACTGTGAAAGGTAATTTCAATTACGTTTCTGAGAAAAGCGACCATCCAGAGACGACGTTTTGGGCTGCATCTGGCAATCTCATGTCTATTTAAGTTCTGACAGAAGCTGGAGGCCTTCCATCTCTCCTCAAACATCTCGTTTGTTCATCAATGTGATTCTCGTAGTCCGTCGTTAAACGAGCACAATTAAGTCCTCTCACTTCTTTAATTGAAATGAATGAGATGAAAAAGCAAGCTAGATTGCAAAACGAAAGCCGACGCAAACAATCTCTGACATCAGACGAGGTTGTTATACTCTTAATGACATTACCGACATGACGAGCACAATAACAACAACAGTCAGGCGAAATAAAACTCAATAACACGCCTGACGGATATCAAGCTGGAATATGAAAAGCACCTGAAATAATTGTTTTTCCACCTCATTATAATGGCGCTAATCTCTCAGGGGACGCCCGCGTTACAGCCAGAGGGTTCTTGTGGACTCTGGTTTAATTTGTGCTAGATTCAATATTAACTGTTTAATTAACACAGCTGAAGAGCATTATTGAATTGGAAATGAAGATCTACGCGAGGTAACCTCGTTGGTCCGTCGCAGATGAATGCAGGCCGAGCATAAATGAACTAAATTAAGAATCAGGAAGACACAGCTGTTGTCTTGGAAGACGTTCTCTCAGGAGACCCGAGGCACCTTTGAGGAGCAAAGGAGCAGAAAGGAGAGGCTTTCTTGTCCGGAAAGATGAGTCTGCCGCGTGTTCCTGAAACTGCCCTATTTTTCCCAAAACAGTCTGGAGAAAAAAAGCTGAGATTGTGCCTTTTTTTACCCTCACACACACTCTTCTGCGAAACCCAAAATGTCGTCTTCAGCAGTGTTGTGGTTTATTCAGAGATGTAGGATGATGAAATCCTTGTGTCACACTGCTGCGTTATGGGCCGTTGCTGTTTAAATGCTACTCGTTTAATTAATCAAATGAACATGTCTAATGAAGCCACTTTGATAATCAAATAACACACAGGCAGCGCACATCAAATTTATGGATATGTAGTTCTTTTCTAATAAAAATAGCAAACTTGCATACTTTTAGTTAGTATAATATGAAGTATTATATCTGTCTATCTGTCTGTCTATCTATCTATCTATCTCTATCTGTCACACGTTATTATATATTATTCCTTATTGTATACACGCACGCGCATATATATATATGTGTGTGTGTGTGTGTGTGTCATATAAAATACATATATTTTTCTAATAAAATTAACAAATTTGTTTTACTTGTCATTATTTTATCTTTTAAATAGTACAGTATTATATATTCTATCCTTAATATGTATATATCAGGGTTCCCACACCTTGGTTAACTTTGGCCATATGACAGAGATCTGATATTCTATTTGTCCTATTTCTGTTTTGCATAAAACTGAAGAATATTCTGCTCTGCACCTGGCCAAGTGATGGTCCTTTGGATCTCTGACAAGCCGTTCATGGCCTGAAAATGGCCTGAAAATGGCCTGAAATTCAGCGGGAGCGGGATCAAAAACCAGTCCCGCATAGGGCTTTAATACAAAAACGCACACAATGAATGGCGACTGTAGAAAGAAAAAGCCAAATCCCGGACATTTTGGGTCATTTAGAAATCCCAGACACATTTTTTGTAGGTCCAAAAAGAGGACATATGGTCACCCTAACTAACGCAAATCAGTCAAGCTAGTATGCATAGTCCACGAAGTGTTGGCGAAACACATGAGCAGACTGAAGGAAATATGGAATATTTTCCAGAAAACTTCTTGCAAAAAAATTCAAGAACTGTCAAGGACCTGTATGTATGTAGGTTTATTTTTAAAAACTTTCCAGGGCCTTTTTTTTTTTTTTTTTTTTTTTTTCAGATTCACAAACTTTCAAGGATTTGAAGGACCCGTGGGAACCCTGATATATGTATATTTGTATTTATATAAGTAGAAAAATAACTAGTTATATGTATAATATTTCATTTTTTTAATTATTATTTATTGTAAATGTTTAAATGTGTAAAATACACACATGTGTAAATCATGTAAAATTTAAATCTTTTATATACACATACATAAATAGGTAAAAGTAAATATAAAGTTAATTAACAATTAAAATTAACATTTGTTTTTTTTTTTTTTTACTGGTCATTTTTCATATATATATATATATATATATATATATATATGTATATGTGTGTGTATATGTATATATATATATATATATATATATATATATATATATATATATATATATATATATACACACAGTCATGTGAAAAAGTTAGGACACCGTATTGAATTCCATGGTTTTCCGTATCAGGACATCATTAAAAGAAAGCCATGTGTGACAAAGTTAGGACACCCTTACTGTTGACACTGGAATTAAGAAGGTAAATAACAGTCAATCACTGCTAATCAAATACCTTTGATTAACTGATCATCAGCAAGTCTGAGCGCCTCTATAAAAGCATAAGATTTGGCAGTTTGCTGGTCTGGAGCTTCAGGTGTGTGTTAACACAATGCCAAGGAGGTAAGACATCAGCAATCATCTTAGAGAAGCAATTGTTGCTGCCATCAATCTGAGAAGAGTAATACGGCCATTTCCAAACAATTTGAAGTTTATTCATTTTAAAACAGACACCTCTCCTTCCAGGAGTGGACGTTCCTGAAAATTCACCCTAAGATCAGACCGTGTAAAGCTCAGAGAAATGCCAGACAATCCAAGAACTACACCTCAGACTCTACAGGCCTCAGTTAACATGTTAAATGATAAAGTTCATGATGATACCATTAGAAAAATATGGGACAAAAATGGCATGTTTGGAAGGCTTGGCAGAGGAAAGCATCTTCTATATAAAAAAAAAAAACCATTGCAGCCCAGTTTAGGTCTGCAAGGTTGCATCTGAACAAAACACAAGTCTTCTAGAATAATGTCCTTTGAACAGACGAGACAGAAGTGGAGATGTTTGGCCATAATGCACAGTGCCAAGTTTGGTGAAAACCTAAAGAGCATATCAGCACAAACACCTCATACCAAAAGACAGGCATGCTGGAGGAGGGCTGATCATTTTGGGCTTGTTTTGTAGCCACAGGACCTGGGCACCTCACAGTCATTGAGTTGGCCATGAGCTCCTCTGTATATCAAAGTATTCTAGAGTCAATTGCGAGGGCATCTGTCCGACATTTAAAGTTGGGCCAAAATTGGGCCATGCAGCAGGACAATGATCCCAAGCCCACCAGCAAATCTACAACAGAATGGCTTAAAAGAGTCCAAGTCCAGAGCTCATCCTGACTCAAATGCTGTGGTGAGAGCTGTGCATAAGCAAATGCCCACAAACCTCAATAAACTGGAGCAACGTTGAAAGGAAGAGTGGTCCAAATTCCTCCTGAAAGATGTGAGAGACTGATAAAGTCACACAGAAAATGAATGCTTCAGGTTATTGCTGTTAAAAGTGGATCTACAGGCAGTTGAATTATAGGGTGTCCTAACTAACTATAATATAAATATATGTATGCATACATATATATGTGTATATATATATATATATATATATATATATATATATATATATATATATATATATATATATATATATATATATATATATACAGTGGGTACGGAAAGTATTCAGACCCCCTTAAATTTTTCACTCTTTGTTATATTGCAGCCATTTGCTAAAATCATTTAAGTTAATTTTTTCCTGATTAATGTACACACAGCACCCCACATTGACAGAAAAACAGAATTGTTGACATTTTTGCAGATTTATTAAAAAAGAAAAACTGAAATATCACATGGTCCTAAGTATTCAGACCCTTTGCTGTGACACTCATATATTCAACTCAGGTGCTGTCCATTTCTTCTGATCATCCTTGAGATGGTTCTACACCTTCATTTGAGTCCAGCTGTGTTTGATTATACTGATTGGACTTGATTAGGAAAGCCACACACCTGTCTATATAAGACCTTACAGCTCACAGTGCATGTCAGAGCAAATGAGAATCATGAGGTCCAAGGAACTGCCTGAAGAGCTCAGAGACAGAATTGTGGTTACAGAAAAATTTCTGCTGCACTTAAGGTTCCTAAGAGCACAGTGGCCTCCATAATCCTTAAATGGAAGACGTTTGGGATGACCAGAACCCTTCCTAGAGCTGGCCGTCCGGCCAAACTGAGCTATCAGGGGAGAAGAGCCTTGGTGAGAGAGGTAAAGAAGAACCCAAAGATCACTGTGGCTGAGCTCCAGAGATGCAGTCGGGAGATGGGAGAAAGTTGTAGAAAGTCAACCATCACTGCAGCCCTCCACCAGTCGGGGCTTTATGGCAGAGTGGCCCGACGGAAGCCTCTCCTCAGTGCAAGACACATGAAAGCCGCATGGAGTTTGCTAAAAAACACCTGAAGGACTCCAAGACGGTGAAAAATAAGATTCTCTGGTCTGATGAGACCAAGATAGAACCTTTTGGCCTTAATTCTAAGCGGTATGTGTGGAGAAAACCAGGCACTGCTCATCACCTGTCCAATACAGTCCCAACAGTGAAGCATGGTGGTGGCAGCATCATGCTGTGGGGGTGTTTTTCAGCTGCAGGGACAGGACGACTGGTTGCAATCGCGGGAAAGATGAATGCGGCCAAGTACAGGGATATCCTGGACGAAAACCTTCTCCAGAGTGCTCAGGACCTCAGACTGGGCCGAAGGTTTACCTTCCAACAAGACAATGACCCTAAGCACACAGCTAAAATAACGAAGGAGTGGCTTCACAACAACTCCGTGACTGTTCTTGAATGGCCCAGCCAGAGCCCTGACTTAAACCCAATTGAGCATCTCTGGAGAGACCTGAAAATGGCTCTCCACCAACGTTTACCATCCAACCTGACAGAACTGGAGAGGATCTGCAAGGAGGAATGGCAGAGGATCCCCAAATCCAGGTGTGAAAAACTTGTTGCATCTTTCCCAAAAAGACTCATGGCTGTATTAGATCAAAAGGGTGCTTCTACTAAATACTGATCAAAGGGTCTGAATACTTAGGACCATGTGATATTTCAGTTTTTCTTTTTTAATAAATCCGCAAAAATGTCAACAATTCTGTGTTTTTCTGTCAATATGGGGTGCTGTGTGTACATTAATCAGGAAAAAAAATGAACTTAAATGATTTTAGCAAATGGCTGCAATATAACAAAGAATTAAAAATTTAAGGGGGTCTGAATACTTTCCGTACCCACTGTATATATATATATGTATGTATGTGTATATGTGTGTGTGTGTATATATATATATATATATATATATATATATGTATATGTAAAACAATATGTGGTTTATAACTAAATGTATCCTACATTTTAAACATGAAGTTGTCTTTTTGTGTTTTTTTTGGCAGAACACACTTTTGCTATTCTTTCTACAATGGAAATGAAATATTATATGGGACGTTATTCTCAGCATTGTTGCTCTCATATGTATTTGCATGTTTCTTTCACTCTTCTGTGCAGTTGATCTTCAGGCAGCCCAGTGGAGTTTAAATCCAGAGACTGCGCTGGCCTTTTCAACACAGTTGTTTCTTCACAGTCTAAAGGTATGTTTTGGCACATCTTGCTGTAGGATGAATCCCTGAGCAGCGAGGCGTATACCAGAGGGTATTGCATGATGCTGTAAAATGCTTTTGTCGTGCTTGTGGTTCAGGGTGCCACTCATTCATTCACTGAGTCTGGATACAGCAAAAGAGCCCAGGACCATCACGCTTCCACCTCCACGTTTCACAGGTTCCTCCTCCGTCCTTTCACCTACGCAACACTTTACAAAAACCCTGCGTGACAAACCGAAGATTTCACATTTTGACTCATCGGTCGTGACCTTCCATCTCCAGTAGTCCACTGACATTGCCCAGGTAAACCTCTTCTTATTAATTTCTCTTTCCTTGCAAAGTACATACACTCTCAGAAAAAAATAAAATTAAATAAATTGGTACCTTGTGTAAACTAAGTTTGCAAACTATACTAGTTTTATTTATTTATATATATATATATATAATATTTATTAAAAAAAACATAATATATGAAATACTTTTCAAAATAAATGTAAAATATATTTAAATATTAAATTATTTTTAAAATTCATTATTTCTAGAAATTATTCTTTTTATATATAATATACTTTGTACTATAATAAAATATAAAAGGTATTTAAAATCATATTTCACAATATTATAATGTATAATATTGTATAATGTATAGGATTGTAATATTATATTATTTTTAGTTTTGCTAATAGTAAACATTTCATATATTAAATACATTTAAATATACATAAATATTTAATATAATATATAAAGTATTTTATATTCTTTTTTGTAACTATATTCTTATTTTTATTCTTATGTAATTAGTAGAAATTATATACAGTGTTTATAATATAATAATATAATGTACAAATGATATTTTTATATATATATATATATATATATATATATATATAATACACACAATTTTGTTAATAATTCTATTTAAATATTAAATACTTTTTAATAATTATTTAGTATTTCTAGAAATTATACCTTTTGCCTGTAGTAAATTATTCTAGAAACAACATAATTAATACATTAAATATTGCATACATTTTTAAATGTATTAAAATTGAAAAGTTTTAATATGTAATATTTTAAGTCATATTTCACAATATTATGTATAACATTTTATAACGTTTATTATTATTATTATTATTATTTTATTATTAGAATAATATTTTTCTAGAAACACAATATATTAAATTCATATTCATATAATATTAAATATAATATAAAATATTGTTATTATTTTTTTCTGTATCTATGATTTATAGAAATTATATAATTTATTTATTTAATTTATTTATTAAAAAACATACATTTTAGATAGATGTAAATTATATTTAAACATTAAATACTTTTTAATAATTATTTCTAGAATTTTTGAGAATATTTGAGAAACATATTAAATACATTTAAAAATTAAATGTGTAAAATACATTAAAACAGAAAAGTTTTTTGAAATTATTTTTTACAATATTATAATGATATTTTGTGCAACACACAAAAGAATAACTTATAAATAGTCCTGTATTTTACAGTAAATATTTAGATTATTTGTCTTTCTTTAAGAAGAGGATCATCATATGTGTAGGCCCTTTGCAGTACAAACTTTGACTAAGTATTTACTTGCATAAGTAACTTACACTAAACTGCATGTAAGGTACCTTCACGTCATAACACGAGGGAATTCGAGCAGAAGGCCACCTAATTGCACTTGATTGTGCATGATGTGTCTGAACGAAGACAGCATAATTACATCTTCAGGTCTCTCAAACAGATGGCCTTGTGAAAATGAAGCTGCGTTTCCACAATAGAAACTTCACACCGCCTAACCTCATTCAGCAGCCTCTAGGAAGAGGTAGACTGTGATCTCGGTTTCTTTCATTCATTTAAAAACGGCACCTTTTTATCCTCTCCCGCTCTCACAGCGAGGCTAAGTATGGAGAACAATGTCACCTTTCTTGTCTTCGAGGATTTGCGTCATTGTAACCTCTGCGGCCCCAGCCAATCATGCATGTCTGATATTAGAAAGCTTCCGCTTTAATTATCTCGTCTAGATTCTCCATCCTTCATTATATTAGGAAGGCATTATATTCTGTGCCCTTGACCTGTGGAAGGTGCATTTCTAGGTTGAGAAGAGCGACACTGAGGAGTAACTAACTAAAGCAGCAACGCTTCTAACTAAATTTGTCACTAGCATGGCATTTACCTTTAGTCATTTCACATTTAGTCATGATAGTTGAGTTTTGCCAGTAATTAGCTATTTTTTATCTAACAAGTAGTGGTGTAGCTTGACCAAACGCTGCATCGCTGGTTTTTATGTCTTATTGTTTCTGCACACAGTTTTTGTGAGATGTATAATCAAATGCACTGTTAAAATTTCCAATTACTCTCATGTAGTGCTGGGAAGTCAGGGAAACGGTTCATTTGAGCAATGCATCAGCACTACCGGCCAAAGGTTTAAATAAGTAATGTTTTATATTTATATAACTTTTTAAAAAATACAGTAATATTATGAAATGTTATTACAATGTAAAATAGCTGTTTTCTATTGGAATATATTATAAAACGTAATTTATTTCTGCGATCAAAGCTGAATTTTCAGTCTTCAGTATCACATGATGCTTCAGAAATCATTTGAATATACTGCTTTGCTGCTCAAGAAATATTTCTGATTATTATAATGTTGCAAACATTTGTGCTGCTTAATTTTTTTGTGGAAACTTATACATTTTGTTTATTTCAGGATTCTTTGATGGATAGAAAGAACAAAAGAAGAGCAGTTATTTAAAATAGAAAGCATTTGTAACATCATGGGGTTTTTTTTTCTGTCACTTTTGCTTAATTTCATGCATGCTGAATGAAAGAATAAATAAACGAACGAATATCAATCGAAAAGAATACACGAGAATAAATAAAATAATAAATATTCCAAAAAATGTAATCTCTTCATCATAATATTAAGAAAAAAAAAAAAAAACTAAAAATAAATGGAAGGAAGGAGGGAAGGAATGAATAAATAATATAAAGAAAAAGAATATAAATAAAAAATAAAATAGGATAAATAAAATAATACGTTTTTTTCATCATAATATTAAGAAAAACATAAAAATTAATAATTAAATAAAAAATGTAATGAATGAATGAATGAATAAATAAATGAATAAAAAATATAAATTCTAAAAATATAAAAAAAAATCCTGTCACTTTTGCTTAAGTTCATGCTTCCTTCTGAATAAAAGAATACATAAATAAATGAATATCAGTTCTAAAAAATATTAATGTTTTCTTTATAGATATTAATAAAAAATAATATAGATAAAAGTAAATTAAAAAATAAATGAATAATAATAAATAAATGCTCCAAAATATAAAAATCATTTCTTCATAATATTAAGAAAAATAAAATAAATAAGTAAAAATAAATGAAAGGACAGAGAGAAGGAATGAATAAATGTTCTTTATAGATGATATAAAGAAAAAGAATATAAATAAAAAATAAAATACAATTATACATAAGAGAATAAATAAAATGATTTTAATTCCAAAAAATATAAAAGTGTTTTTTTCTTCATAATATTAAGAAAAATATAAAAAATAAATAATTAAATTAAAAATGGAATGAATGAATAAACAAACAAACAAGCAAATAAATAAATAAATAAATGAATGAATGAATGAATATCAATTCTAAAAAATACAAAAATAAATTTTCCTGTCACTTGTGCTTAATTTCATGCGTCCTTGCTGAATGAAAGAATAAATAAACAAATGAATATCAATTCTAAAAAATATAAATGTTTTCTTTATAGATATTAAGAAAAAGTCATATAGATAAAAATAAATTAAAAAATAAGTGAATAAAAGAAAACACAAGAGAATAAATGAATAATAATAAATAAATATTCCTAAATGTAAATAATTTCTTCATAATATTAAGAAAAATAAAATAAATTAAATAAAATATGTAATAATTAAATAAATAAATGAATAAATATCAATTCTAAAAAATATAAATGTTTTCTTTATAGATATTAAGAAAATATCATATAGATATAAATAAATTAAAAAAATAAATGAATAAACGAAAACACAAGAGATAAATGAATAATAATAAATAAATATTCCAACATGTAAAAATCTTTTCTTCATAATATTAAGAAAAATACAATAAATAAATAAAAATAAATGGAATGAATGAATGAATAAATAAATAAATAAAAATGTTTTCTTTGTAGATAATATTATGAAAAAGAATATAAAAATAAAAAAGAAAAGAAAAGAATACATAAGAAAATAAATAAAATAATATTAATTCCAAAAAATATAAAACTGTTTTCTTCATAATATTAAGGAAAAAATAAATAAATAAATAAATAAAAGGAAATGTAATGAATGAATGAATAAATAAATATAAATTCTAAAAAATATAAATGTTTTTTATACATCATTTTAAGAAAAATAATAATAATAATTAAAAAAATAAATATGAATATAAAACTTTTCTTCATATTGTTAAGAATGAATGAATGAATGAATGAATAAACAAACAAATAAATAATTGTAATGAATGAATAAATTAATAAACATAAATATCGACAACTCAGATTTGTCATGACAGGAATAAATTACATTTAAAAATATGCTCATAATAAATAAATATCAATTCTTAAAAATATAAATGTTTTTTATACATCATATTAAGAAAAATAATATAATAATATAAAATAATTTATTAGCTACATTTAGTGTACTTTTTTTCTGTTTACTAAATTCTGAAAATATATGTTGATGTTAATTTAAATCCTCGCTGTTGTGCCAGATAAATTAAAGAAGTTGTGATCTATAATTATGATTATTCAATTATATAATTAGCTCTTTTAACAGTTTACTGTAACAGTTTACTTGTTCTTGCAGCCAAACAACATTCACATATAAGTAAAGCTGTGTTAAAGATGCCAGCCAGTGTTTTTTATCAGCCACGTATTTTGTGAATCTCCTAGACGTGTGTGTGGGTGCTGAAATGAGATTTATATTGCTTTGAGAGGCCCAACTAGGTACGACAAACAATATGAACACGCTATAACTTTATTGCAGCTTTATTGCGTCTCGGAAAACGCGGCCCCTCGTGTATAAGCAACTGCCAGAGTTAGGGATGTTTACAACTTTTGTTTCGGGGACAGAAGAAAGCGCAAGTAAATAAATAAATAAACAAATCCATAATGCGTAAAAAAAATTTGTCACCCGTAGCCCCGGGACAAAAGTGGGAGGATTTCGATGAAATTGGAGTGTCAGGCGGATCCAGTCTACTGGAATGACACGCCCCGTAGCTACTGTCCCACAATGCAACCTGTTCGCCTCATAGGGGTGGTATTACCTATTCATCAGAGCAGCCAGGCTACTCGCTATGCAAATGGAATGCTAAAACTTCCAGCCGGTCTCCGAGGCTCTCTTTGAATTCCAAATCGTCGCGGCGTATTCCCCTCTGTTTAATGGCGCGTGCGTTTCGCCGGCTGATGAATCGGCTCGGATGCTTTGTTTAAGTTCGCGTCGGAGCGCCGACATTAATAATAATAAGATTGTGCTAAACTTCTCATTTAGAAACGCCTCTGTCCTACTTTGCCCTTAATCTCGTCCTCTGGAATAGCGATCCCAGGGCTCCTGCCAGTGTTTACTTCGGCGAATCCGGGTTTGAAAAGAGCGAGACTCAAGTATGCATTAATGTGAAGGCTTCAAACACTTGGCAGAAATCTGAATCATTTTGATATCGCCCTGGGAGAAAATTTGATGCTGTCACACCAGTCCAATTTAAGCGGGGGATTTGCAGCATGAAATGGCTTCCATTGCCGAGATTGCTACTTGACTGAGAGAGACGCTCGCGCTGCCATTTACCCAGGCGGTCTTTTTAAGGATGACTTGATTTTTCCCACAGAGATCAATGCTGACGCAGAGAGAGAGGGGCGCCCATTTTGCCAGCCTGTGCTAATATTGTGATTTCACATTGCAACTTGTGTGGGAAACAAGTTATGAGAGGTCGTTCGACGAGGAGATGCATTATTTATGCTGTATAGGTTAAACCGCGCCGCCGCGTTGGCCGGTGACACATATTCGGTTTGCGGTTCATATGATGCACGGAGCTGGAAAAACCTAAAGCACCTTTCTCAAGACTTTCTGTCTTGCCGGTCTATGAAACCTTTGCTTTGACAGGTACTTCATGCGCATCTATTATTGAAAGCCGCTCTGAGTTGTGAGGCGTGATGTATAGATATCCAGCAGAGATGTGCCATCGAATACAATGGTTTTCGATTGGCTTGAGCTCCTCTTTCGTGAGTCATCAGTGCGAGACGTAAATATGAGGTGAACACACGAACACAATCCGCACATATGCATTGTTTGACATCCAGAAAAATCCACAATCTGTTGTGTCGAAGAACAGATTTTGAACCTGAGGCCGCTTGCATTAAAGCAGTCATATTTGCATGTTATTATTTCAGTTATTATGTAATACATATGCGTGCATTTCAGTAAATGTTCACTAGGGATGCGTGATGTTTAAGTTCTGTATTAGATATTATTTCATGTTTTTTTTGTTTTTTTTGTAGTGCATATTGGACAAACGCTATCATATATTTTTTTTAAAGAAATAATTACTTTTATTTAGCAGGGATGCATTAAATTGATTAAAGTTACAGTAAAGACATTTGTCTAGCAATTTGGACTTCCTCTCTCACAATCTGTGACAAAACGAAGACAGAATTGTGAGATTTTAACTCAGAGTTGCAAGAAAAAAAGAGAATTGTGAGATTTTAATTCAGAATTGCAAGATAAAAAAGAGTATTGTGAAATTTCAGCTCAGCGTTGCAAGAAAAAAGAGAATTGTGAGATTTTAGCTCAAAATTGTAAGAAAAAAGATAGAATTGTGAGATTTTAACCTTCAAATTGCAAGAAAAAAAAGAATTGTGAGATTTTAACTTAGCATTGCAAGAAAAAAGACAGAACTGTGAGATTTTAATTCAGAATTGCAAGAAAAAAGAGAATTGTGAGATTTCAGCTCAGCATTGCAAGGAAAAAACATTGAATTGTGAGATTTTAAGTCAGAATTGTAAGAAACAAAGAGAATTGTGAAATTTCAGCTCAGCATTGCAAGAAAAAGGACCGAATTGTGAGATTTTAAGTCAGAATTGTGAGAAAAAAAGATAAAATTGTGAGATTTTAATTCAAAATTGTGTGAAAAAAGATAGAATTGTGAGATTTTAATGCAGAATCCGCACACATGCATTGTTTGACATCCAGAAAAATCCACAATCTGTTGTGTCGAAGAACAGATTTTAAACCTGAGGCCGCTTGCATTAAAGCAGTCATATTTGCATGTTATTATTTCAGTTATTATGTAATACATATGCGTGCATTTCAGTAAATATTCACTAGGGATGCATGATGTTTAAGTTCTATATTAGATATTTTTTCATGTTTTTTTTTGTGTATAGTGCATATTGGACAAACACTATCATATATTTTTTTAAAGAAATAATTACTTTTATTTAGCAGGGATGCATTAAATTGATTAAAGTGACAGTAAAGACATTTGTCTAGCCATTTGGACTTCCTCTCTCACAATTTGTGACAAAACAAAGACAGAATTGTGAGATTTTAACTCAGAGTTGCAAGAAAAAAAGAGAATTGTGAGATTTTAATTCAGAATTGCAAGAAAAAAAAAAGAGTATTGTGAAATTTCAGCTCAGCATTGCAAGAAAAAAGAGAATTGTGAGATTTTAGCTCAAAATTGTAAGAAAAAAGATAGAATTGTGAGATTTCAACCTTCAAATTGCAAGAAAAAAAAGAATTGTGAGATTTCAACTTAGCATTGCAAGAAAAAAGACAGAATTGTGACATATTAATTCAGAATTGCAAGAAAAAAGAGAATTGTGAGATTTCAGCTCAGCATTGCAAGGAAAAAACATTGAATTGTGAGATTTTAAGTCAGAATTGCAAGAAAAAAAAAGAGTATTGTGAAATTTCAGCTCAGCATTGCAAGAAAAAAGAGAATTGTGAGATTTTAGCTCAAAATTGTAAGAAAAAAGATAGAATTGTGAGATTTCAACCTTCAAATTGCAAGAAAAAAAAGAATTGTGAGATTTCAACTTAGCATTGCAAGAAAAAAGACAGAACTGTGAGATTTTAATTCAGAATTGCAAGAAAAAAGAGAATTGTGAGATTTCAGCTCAGCATTGCAAGGAAAAAACATTGAATTGTGAGATTTTAAGTCAGAATTGTAAGAAACAAAGAGAATTGTGAAATTTCAGCTCAGCATTGCAAGAAAAAGGACCGAATTGTGAGATTTTAAGTCAGAATTGTGAGGAAAAAAAGATAAAATTGTGAGATTTTAATTCAAAATTGTGTGAAAAAAGATAGAATTGTGAGATTTTAATGCAGAATCCGTGCACATGCATTGTTTGACATCCAGAAAAATCCACAATCTGTTGTGTCGAAGAACAGATTTTAAACCTGAGGCCGCTTGCATTAAAGCAGTCATATTTGCATGTTATTATTTCAGTTATTATGTAATACATATGCATGCATTTCAGTAAATATTCACTAGGGATGCATGATGTTTAAGTTCTATATTAGATATTTTTTCATGTTTTTTTTTTGTGTATAGTGCATATTGGACAAACACTATCATATATTTTTTTAAAGAAATAATTACTTTTATTTAGCAGGGATGCATTAAATTGATTAAAGTGACAGTAAAGACATTTGTCTAGCCATTTGGACTTCCTCTCTCACAATTTGTGACAAAACAAAGACAGAATTATGAGATTTTAACTCAGAGTTGCAAGAAAAAAAGAGAATTGTGAGATTTTAATTCAGAATTGCAAGAAAAAAAAAAAGAGTATTGTGAAATTTCAGCTCAGCATTGCAAGAAAAAAGAGAATTGTGAGATTTTAGCTCAAAATTGTAAGAAAAAAGATAGAATTGTGAGATTTCAACCTTCAAATTGCAAGAAAAAAAAGAATTGTGAGATTTCAACTTAGCATTGCAAGAAAAAAGACAGAATTGTGACATATTAATTCAGAATTGCAAGAAAAAAGAGAATTGTGAGATTTCAGCTCAGCATTGCAAGGAAAAAACATTGAATTGTGAGATTTTAAGTCAGAATTGTAAGAAACAAAGAGAATTGTGAAATTTCAGCTCAGCATTGCAAGAAAAAGGACCGAATTGTGAGATTTTAAGTCAGAATTGTGAGGAAAAAAAGATAGAATTGTGAGATTTCAACTCAGCATTGCAGGAAAAAAGAGAATTGTGAGATTTTAATTCAAAATTGTGTGAAAAAAGATAGAATTGTGAGATTTTAATGCAGAATCTGCACACATGCATTGTTTGACATCCAGAAAAATCCACAATCTGTTGTGTCGAAGAACAGGTTTTGAACCTGAGGCCGCTTGCATTAAAGCAGTCATATTTGCATGTTATTATTTCAGTTATTATGTAATACATATGCGTGCATTTCAGTAAATGTTCACTAGGGATGCATGATGTTTAAGTTCTGTATTAGATATTATTTAAGGTTTTTTTTTTTTTTTTTTTGTAGTGCTTATTGGACAAACACTATCACATATTTTTTTAAAGAAATAATTACTTTTATTTAGCAGGGATGCATTAAATTGATAAAAATGACAGTAAAGACATTTGTCTAGCAATTTGGACTTCCTCTCTCGCAATTTGTGACAAAACGAAGACAGAATTGTGAGATTTTAACTCAGAGTTGCAAGAGAAAAGACTGAATTGTAACATTTTGAGTCAGAATTGTAGGAAAAAAGAGAATTGTAAAATTTCAGCATTGCAAGAAAAAAAACCCGAATTGTGGGATTTTAACTTAGAATTGTATATAAAAAAGACTGTGAGATTTTAGCTCAGCATTGCAAGAAAAAGGACCGAATTGTGAGATTTTAAGTCAGAATTGCAAGAAAAAAGACAGAATTATGAGATTTCAACTTAGAATTGCAAGAAAAAAGATAGAATTGTTAGATTTTAAGTCAGAATTGCAAGAAAAATAGAGAATTGTGAGATTTTAATGCAGAATCTGCACATATGTATTGTTTGACATCCAGAAAAATCCACAATCTGTTGTGTCGAAGAACAGATATTGAACCTGAGGCCGCTTGCATTAAAGCAGTCATATTTGCATGTTATTATTTCAGTTATTATGTAATACATATGCGTGCATTTCAGTAAATGTTCACTAGGGATGCGTGATGTTTAAGTTCTGTATTAGATATTATTTCATGTAGATTTTCTTTTTAATTTGTAGTGCATATTGGACATAGACTATCATATATATATTTTTTTTTAAAGAAATAATTACTTTTAGGGATGCATTAAATTGATTAAAGTGACAGTAAAGACATTTGTAATGTTACAAAATATTTTTATTAAAAAAAAAATGCTGTTCTTTTAAACTTTATATTTATCAACTATGGTCAAATATATGATGTAATTGTGACATTTAAAAATGCAATTTGAGTTTATATCTAGCAATTTGGACTTGAGAATTGTGAGTTTTTAACTTGTATATTTTTTTAAAGAAATAATTACTTTTATTTAGCAGGAATGCATTAAATTGATTAAAGTGACAGTAAATACATTTGTAATGTTACAAAAGATTTTTATTTCAAATAAATGCTGTTCATTTAAACTTTCTGTTTATCGAATATATAATGCAATTTTGAGTTTATCTAGCAATTTGGACTTCATCTCTCGCAATTTGTGATGAAACAAGGACAGAATTGTGAGATTTTAACTCAGAATTGCAAGAAAAAAGAATTGTGAGATTTTAAGTTAGAATTGTAAGAGAAAAGATAGAATTGTGAGATTTCAACTCCAAATTGCAAGGAAAAAAAATTGCGAGATTTTAACTCAAAATTTTAAGAAAAAAAGACTGAATTGTGAGATTTGAAGTCAGAATTGTAAGAAAAAAGAGAATTGTGAGATTTCAACTCAGAATTGCAAGGAAAACAAAAAAACAGAATTATAAGATTTTAACTCAGAGTTGCAAGAAAAAAAGGCAGAATTGACATTTCAACTTGTAAGAATTGTAAGATTTTAACTTACAAGAAGGCCTAAATTGTGAGATGAAAAGTCACTATCCTGTGAGGTTACAAGCTTCCTTAATTATTTTTAAACACAGGTACAGTATAGCATTTTAAAATAATCCATTTTACCGTAGTCAGGCCATGACAATATGCTCCCCAACACTCACCTCACTTTGTTGTAGTTGTTTGTTTGAGTTCAACCCGTGATTGGTGGTACTGATATTATGACATCTCAGACCCTGTAAACTGATTTCTGCATAACTACTTTAGTGCTCATGAGGAAGCGTAAGAACTCGAGCAAACTTTGTCTCCTTGTTTCGTCTCCTGTGGTGTTATGAAAGTGATTCGGCCAGGTGGAGATAATAGGAAGGGATTTAGTGAATAATAAAGTTCAGTGTCTGATTGCGTTTCGGCGTGTCGTCGTCGGGACGTGAGGCGGTTCTCCGTGTAGCTGCTCTGGCTCCTGTCGCGGGCCGCTGCTAAAATGGATTAACATGTCAGCTGGACAGCATCGAGTCTGTGTGCTTTAAATCCCCCGTCTGCCTCCAGATACAAGACCAGCCTTAGAAAAATAGGATTCAGTCCAATCTCATTTCTTAGCTGTTCCTCTGCAGTTCACTGCCTGTGTGCCAGTGCTCACATACTGATATTAAAAGCTGCAGTAAAGAGTTTTACTCCTAAAGAAATGTTTTTTTGGTTGCTAGGGTGTTGCTAAGTGGTTGCTAATGTATTCTGAGTAGTTTTTAGTGGGATGTTATGTGGCTGCTGGGTGGGTTCATAAGTTCAGTACTTGTAAGTTTAATACTTACGGTTCTGAGTTTGTCAAACTAAAACAATTTTAAATATTTCAATCACCGAATGAAACAAAAGCTGAAATGGTTCAGTGAAAAATAATTAGAAATGTTTCCCTGGTACTTAACTAAAATAGAAATATAAAAATAAGATAAATAGAAATATCACAATCATAAAACAAACGCTAATGAAAACTTACAAAAGCACATTACAAAATGACTAACACCTGCAACAAATTAAAATGAAAAATGATATATCAAAATATAAAATGATGATAGTAAATATCAAAATAAAAGGACATTCTAAATATTGTACATATTAAATATATTTTTCTGGATTCAGTTTTTTTTTTTTTTTTCCCTCCAAGTTTATTTTTTTGTAGACTTTTCCGGACTGTTTAATGGTTACATTTTAAATATTAAATAAAGCATGTCTAATTAATTGAAATCATGAAACTTACACAGTTTAACAGCAATTTTTTAAAAGTTTAATTTTTAACGTCCTATGAAAAATGTTTTTTCTGGATTCCATTTTAATGGTTTGATTAAATTTCAAAAATCAAAAGCATCGCTAATTGATTTTTATAAAAATTATTATTATTATTATTTTTATTTATTTATTTTTTTTTTTTCTGTTAAATATTCCTTAAAAATGTTTTAATCATTTTTCTTACATTTTTCTTTTTTATTATTCTTTTTATTATTATTATTTTCATTATTTTAAGCACTTTTTTTCTGTCACAGTTTCTTCAAGTTAAAACCGAACTTTTATTTTGACGGGTTGCTGTGAATACCTTTAAGTTTCTGTTTACATATGTGACAGTAGTTTTTCTCATAAGAAATGGTCAAATGCTCATCAAGCAACTCTCAGAGCAATTCTAGAGATTATGATTGTGTTCATGCACTGAAAACACGCGTCACACATGCTTCAGTATGTGTGTAGTAAACGAAACCGTGCATCTACACAATTTATTCACATGCAAGATTTATATTTAAATAGTATTTTTATGGCTTAATATTCATAGACACTAGTCCATATAGCGTTTTGATTTCAGTGTACTGACCTACTTTTGATTTATTCATCCAAAATTTGACAAAATTCCATGTTATTCTGTAAAAAGTTTTTATGACTATATTCTGTGATTCTGTCCACGTTTTCCACATTCCAGGAATCATAGGCCCCTATGTACAGTGTAATACTAAAACAACACTGTTGTGAATAGCATGTTTCTAGAGTTCACTGTTAACTAAAAAACTTTAGCCTTTGCATGGTGGTTTATCCACACCTTTAGGAGTCAGTATAAAGTTTACGAGGCCTGTCATATTGGCCAGAAAAGCCCAAATCATCTTCCGTTTGCTGCTGTATCTCTCTTTAGATCTGCACCGTTTTCTCTTCTTCAGCTTCCTCCAAGGGTATCTGTCAGAGTTGAGCAGCGTTTCAACCAGCAAATCCAGAAGAAAAATCTCTCCTTGCACTCTTCCTCCTTTGTGGCAGTGAGGAGGAATTCTGGGTATTTCTTCAGTCAGGGTGACTCACGGATAGTATTAAGGGCTCTTCTCAAAATAAGTCAACTCTCAACCTCAAAAATGTCATTTATAAATATCACCTCATTATGCGCAGCGTCGGGAGCCCCTTGAGAGCGTTCGTGTAGTCTCTGCTGTGGAAGATTGGCTAAGTATGCAAAAACTCAAGTCATTATTAGTATTACTACTACATATGTTAGAGTTAGCGATTTGAGCAACCCCCTAACATAAAGTATTAAACTTTGATCCGAACTTATTCCACAACTTTTTCCCTTCAAATCATCCCGAGTGTTGAAGAGAAGTTAATAATTTATTTTCCTTTTATATGGCAGATGTTAAAACTGGCAAAAACTCCTCAGACTTGCACTGAAGTATAGACTCGAACCATGTCTAGAGATGTTTGAGTGGATTATTCTGACTAGCAACCACCCATATATATAATCATATAACATAAATTAAAACTAAATACAAATAAGCAAACGCTAAACAGAATTGTAGTAATAAAACTAACACACACAGAAAAAAACAAAAACAAAAACAAAAACCAAAACAAAACAAAACAACAACGACATATAATATATTTTAGTTTATATATATATATATATATAACTATTTAAATTGGTGAAAGCACATTACAAAGTGAGTAATACCCAAAGATATTAAAAAACGTTATTATTGTCATTAATGATAATAATATTATTATTATTATTATTTTTAATGATGATAATAATAATAATAATAATAATAATACAAGTTAGTGATAAATATTGTTAATATTTTCACTAATTAAAAATGAGTAAGACCTAAACATATACAAAATTGTAGTAATAATAATACAAGTTATTTTAAAATATTAATAAATATTTTAATTATTAAAATAAAGACGTAAATATATTTTAAACATATAATAATAATAATAATAAAAGTTTATTTAAAATATTAATAAATAATATTTTAATTAATTAAAAATGAGTAAGACCTAAATATATAAAAAAAACGTTCATAATAATATTAATAATAATAATACAAGTCAGTTCAAGTCAATAATTAACATTTTAATTGCTTAAAAATGAGTAAGACCTAAAGATCTCAAAAAATTATATTAATGATGATAATAATAATATTAATAATAATACAAGTTAATTTCAGATATTAATAAATAATGTTTTAATTAATTAAAAATGAGTAAGGACCTAAATTTATAAAAAAAAGCATTGTTATTATTATTATTATTATTATTATTATTATTAATAATAATAATAATAATAATAATAATAATAATAATAATAATACAAGTTAATTCAAAATATAAATAATTAAAATTTTTACTAATTAAATAAGAACTAAAGATCTAAAAAATTGTAATAACAATAATGTAATAATGATAAAAATAATAAAGTTAATGCAAGATATTAATAATTAGTATTTTAGCAAATTAAAAATTAGTAAGACCTAAAAATATTTTATTTATATATATATATATATATATAAAATCATTTAAAATTTGAATAATTAATAAGTCTTAGATGACTTAGATTAGTCAGCAACCACCAAAAGCACCCTAGTAACTACATGGCAGTGCCTTGGCAACCATTCAGAGTTTAGCACTTCTCACGTTTTCCTAAAAATGTGTAAATCTAGTGTGTTAAATGTTTGAGTATTTCTCGAGCTGCTATCATCTTTCATCCTGCTGGCTTTTTCTTCATTGTCTCCTCCTTTGCTCTTACTATGATGTCTAACAGCCGCAGGGACTTTGAAATGTGTGGTACAGCTGTGCTTTAATTAGAAACCTCATCATTTATTAGTCAAAGAGAAGCACTGTGGAGTTTTCTGACATTTGTTAAAGCCAACCTAGATTGCCATGGACGTTTTCTTGTTTTAATTACAATATACTTCAATTATAGTGTGCTTTTTCAGGTTTTGATTACTTTACCTATCTCTAAATAAACCCTTGTGCTACAATACTGCGGGCGTCTCTCGCTGTATCCTCATCTTGCATTACTATAAAACGTGCATCAAATGCTTTGAAATACCTATTACCCATGTTAAATGTACAAGGCAAAAAGTGATGTTTTCAAGTCATTTTGAGGTCAGAGGTGCATGCCGGATAATGCTAAATGAGGATGACATCATTATCGTGGCCTAAAGGAGACTGATTCACATTACAGCACATGAGCCTGAGCCATAGAGGGGTATCAATCTGCCTCTTAATTATTTCAATTAAGCCATGGTTGGTTAACCATCCCACCCTAGACATTGGAGACACAGGACAGAAACATTTACTCATGCAAAATACACAATGCAGTGCATGACTGTACTCCGCATACTGTACTTAATGTGCATCTTTGCATAACAAAATGCATGTTTTTATTCAGGTAAATTAACAAGTCAACTGTACTTTAGCATACTTTAAAGAATTGTCTTTTTTTGTAATTTTATGTGGGGAAAAAAAAAAAAAAAAAAAAAAAAATAAATAAATAATATATATATATATATATATATATTTTTTTTTTTTTTTTTTTTTTTTTTTCCCAAATGCTATTTTTGTGATTATTTTATGATTTTCCAAAACTGTTTTAATAATGATGATGATGATGATGATGATAATACATTAACAAATTCATTAACTAATGCATTGATGAACTAACAACAATATATTTTACAGTATTTTTAAATTATTAACATTCATGTTAGTTTACAGTGCATAACTAATGTTAACAGTTACAACTTTTGACCTTTTAGTAACTGCTGAGATAAGATTGATAAATGCTGTAGAGCTATTGTTTATTGTTAGTCTATGTTAACTAAAGTAGATAAAATCTTACTGTAAAGTGGTACCTTAATATTATATTAATATATTTTTAAGCAAATAAACAATTAAATGAATGTAATAAACATATTTTCAAGCAATTAAAAATGCGTTTTAGAATAATTGTATTATTTTAGAATAATTGACATTTTTGAATAATTGCAATTTTATTGTGTATTTTTATTTTAGTAGTTTACTAAAGTAGTAGTTTAGCTGATAAATAACTAATATTTTTTATTTTTTACTGTTTTATTTGAAATATTATAAATATTTTTAGTATGTATTAATATTTTGAATCTGTTTGTTTTCATTTTAAAGCAATTTTATTTTGTATTTTTGTTATTTTAGTAGTTTACTAAAGTAGTAGTTTATCTGATAAATAACTACTATTTATTTTTTTTACTGTTTTAGTTAAAATATAATTTTTTAAAGTTTTTATTAATATTTTGAATCTGTTTTTTGTTTTTGTTTTCATTTTAAAGCAATTTTATTGTGTATTTTTGTTATTTTAGTAGTTTACTAAAGTAGTAGTTTATCTGATAAATAACTACTATTTGTTATTTTTTACTGTTTTATTTGAAATATTATTAATATTTTTAATTTTTTATGAATATTCTGAATCAGTTTTTGTTTTTGTTTTCATTTTAAAGCGATTTTGTGTATTTTTTTTGTTATTTTTTGTTATTTTTTGTAGTTTGCTATAGTAGTTTAGCTGATAAATAACTAATATTTTTTTATTTCTTACTATTTTAATTGAAATATTATTAATATTTTTAGTAGTTTAATATTTTGAATCTGTTTTTTGTTTTTGTTTTCATTTTAAAGCAATTGTGTTTTTTTGTTATTTTAGTAGTTTACTAAAGTAGTAGTTTAGCTAATAAATGACTACTATTTTTATTTTTTACTGTTTTAATTAAAAAATTATCAATATTTTTAGTTTATATTAATATTTTGAATCAGTCTTTTGTTTTTATTTTAAAGCAGTTTTGTTGTGCATTTTTGTTATTTTTAGTAGTTTACTAAAGTAGTAGTTTAGCTTGCATTGTGAAATATTGTTTGCTAAATTTCATGTAATGTATGAGTTTGAGTTTGTGAACAAATAGCTGTTTTCATTCACTTGCTTGGTCTTGGCATTTCTGTTTTGAGAAATGATGGTGGTTATTTGCGATAACATTACCCATGATGGCTAAATATTTAGTATGTCAGCCTTGAATGAATTAGAGCAGGTTCAAAGATTGAGCAGGCGTGTGATATTATGGGATATATATTACGTGCATGCGACACGTAACCTGGAGACCAACCGCTGTTGTATGCTGTATATGGTTGACCTCCAGACCTCCACGCCTCTTCAGATTAGCAGCATTTGGAGAACATGAGATTTTCGCCCCTCTGGGAAATAGGATTCATGTAGACACAGCAGACCTGAAAGCCTGTTGTTGTTTGATGAATGAGTTACCCAAGAAAATAACCACTCCAGCAGCTAAAGTTAATGAGAAATATGTTCCACTACTAGCACGGAGTCGAGCCGGAGACGCGCTTCTTTAGCAACATTAAACACGCTCGCCGCACAAGGCTCTAATAATATATGTAATAGAAATCCTCTCAGTGCCTCGTCCAAATGTGATACCGCATCATTGTGATGAGACTGCATTTAGTGACCATAATAGATTAAATTAGTGTTTACAAACAAATGCTGAGCGGCGATGCTTCTGGGTGCTTCAGGACCCCGACTGTCTTAGATTAGTGCTTTATTCAAATTGAGCTCTGAACGACTAAAAAATGGCTTGACTTGTGGAAATAGGGTGGATTTAGAAGTCAAGGTTTTGTTGGTTTGCCCCTGCTAACAGATGCCATAAGTACTTTATTATGTGGGGAAAATGTAGGCAATTTGAAAGTATTTTTAGCAAGCAACATAAAGACATCACTAAGGCTTCATTTATTTGATTTAAAATAAATAAAAATAAAATTGTGAAATATTTATACAATTTAAAGCAGCTGCTCTCTATTTGAATATATTTTAATTTGTAATTTGTTTCTGTGATCAAATCTGAATTTTCAGCATCATTACTCCAGTCTTCAGTGTCACATGATCCTTCAGAAATCATTCTAATATGCTGATTTGCTGCTCAACAAACATGTATTAGTATCAATACTGAAAACAGTTGTACTACTTTAAATTTTGGGGAAACCAGGATACCTTTTTAGAAAGTAAAAACAACAACAACAGCATTTATCTTTTTTTTTTTTTTCAATTTAATGGATCCTTGCTGAATAAAATTATTAATTTCTTTCAAAAAAAAAAAAAAAAAGAATCTTGTTGACTTTTGACAGTACTGCATAAATTACAGATTTTTAAAATCATGTTATAATTAAAAATAAAAGTTAAAACAAAGTAATAATAATAGTATATAATAGTTAAAAACAAATCATATATATACAGGTGCATCTAAAAAAAATTTGTGAAAGTTCATTTTTTGTTTGTATTGTATTGTATTGTATTTTGTTTGTATTCTAGATTCATTCAATGTAAAGTAAAACATTTCAAAAGTTTTTTTTTTTTGTTTTAGTTGTGATGATTAGAGCTTACAGCTCATGAAAGTCAAAAATAGTATCTCAAAACATTTTAATATTTCCTAAGATCAATCAAAAACGGATTTGCAAAACAATAAAAGTTCAAGTTCTTTAAAGTATGTTCATTTATGCACTTAATACTTGGTCGGCAGCACAAATGACAACAAATGACTTGCTCCTAGCACAAATGACAGCATCAGTAATGTGTGGCATGGAAGTGATCAGCCTGTGGCACTGCTGAGGCACTATTGAACCTTCAGATCGTCTGTATATTGTTGGATTGACTGTATCTCATCTTTCTTTTGAAAATATCCCAATAGATTCTCAATTCAGGTCAGGCTTGTTGGCTGGCCAATCAAGCACAGTAGTATCATGGTAGGTGGTACTTGGAAGTGGTTTTGGCACTGTGGGCAATTGCTAAAGTCCTGCTGGAAAAGGAAATCAGCATCTCCATAAAGTTTGTCAGCAGATGGAAACATAAAGTGCTCCAAAACGGCTGCATTGACTTTGGACTTGATAAAACACACTGGACCAACACCAGCAGACGTCACGACACCCCAAGTCATCACTGACTTCAGAAACTTCACACTGGACTTAAGCAGCTTGGATTCTGTGCCTCTCCAGTCTTCCTCCAGACTCTGGGATCATGATTTCAACATGAAATTCAAAATGTACTTTTATCTGAAAAGAGGACTTTGGACCACTGAGCAACAGTCCAGTTCTTTTTCTCCTTAGCCCAGGTAAGATACTTCTGACGTTTCTGTTTCAGAAGTGGCTTGGTAGCCCTTTTCCTGAAGACGTGTGAGCGTGGTGACTCTTGATGCGCTGACTCCAGCTTCATTACACTCCTAGTGAAGCTCTCCTAAGTGTTTGAATTGGCTTTGCTTGACAGTTTTCTCAAGCTTGCGGTCATCCCTGTTGCTTGTGCACCATTTCCTACCCAGTTTCTTCCTTCCAGTCAGCTTTGCATTTAATATTCTTTGATGTGATCTTTCAGTAATGACCTACTGTGACTTACCCTCTTTATGGAGTGTGTCAGTGATTGTCTTCTGGACCATTGCCAAGTCAGCAGTCTTCCCCATTATTGTGGTTTCAAAGAACAAGAGATACCTGGAATTTATACTGTAGGGATTTAATGAAACTCACATGTAAATATTGTAATATTTTGAGATACTGGATTTTTGACTTTCATGAGCTGTAAGCTCTAATCATCAAAATTAAAACAAAAAAGCTTTTGAAATGTTTTACTTTACATGTAATGAATCTACAGTATATGAAAGTTTAAGGTTTTTGAAATAAGTTACAAACAAAAAAATTAACTTTTTCATGATATTGTGTGTGTGTGTGTGTGTGTGTGTGTATATATAGGATCATAAAAGCATGAAATACACAGTTAATTAGTACATTAATTTATAGTTGTGATTCAGTTAAAAAGCATTCATTATGCATGAAATTAACTGCAAATTAAGTTATTTTTATCAATATCAAATGTATATCAAAGTTAGAAAGACTCAGATTGCATATCAGTTGAGTATTTAGACAATGTTAGACAAATTCAAATACTGACTAAAGTTAAAACCTACATATTTCCACTCTTTAAAAAAAAGTAATAAAATTTTTTTTTTTTTTAAAAAGAAATTAATATTTTTATTCAGCACGAATGTGTTAAATTGGTAAAAAGTTGTAGAAATATTTTCTAACCATGTAAGTCTTTACTATTTTGAATAAATGCTGTTCTTTTTAACTTTTTGTTTATCAAAGAATCCTGAAAAAAAGAAAAAAAAAAAAAAAAACACACACGTTCCAAAAAATATTTGGCAGCACAACTGTTGCCAGCATAGATAATTTTAACAATAAATCAGCATATTAGAATGATTTCTGAAGGATCATGTGACACTGAAGACTGGAGTAATGGCTGATGAAAATTCAGTTTTGCATCACACAAATAACTTATATTTTAAAAGTGTATTAGAATAGAAACCGTTTTTTTTAGTAATAGCATTTAGCAATATTGCTGTTTTTTTCAGTATTTAGATCAAATAAATTCAGCCTCTATAAGCATAAGACACTTCTTTAAAAAAACCCATAAGTCTTATTGATTCTAAACTTTTGAACGGCAGTGTGTGTGTGTGTGTGTGTGTGTGTGTGTATACACACACACACACACACACACACACACACGCATATACAGATCATTAGACCTATAATTTGTCCTGTTCATTGTTTGGTACAGAGTCTTTGTGGCACCCTGTAGCAGCTACAAAAAATCCATGTAAGTACACACTGGCTTTTTCCTCAGAAATATTTCATTACAGTAAAAAGACAATTGAGGCGAACCCCAGGCATGCAGAGAGCAAGATGACACACATCATAACAATTACGCCCAAGAGCAAAGAGAGGGGAGCCATCTTTCCTCTTAAAGCTTCAGAGCAGAGCTCCCTGCTGGAGGGAAGATCTCTGCTCGGCCAGTAAAACACAGGCTATAAGGAGACACAAGAAGTAAATAATTGCAAGCTCAGGTAACCCCATTCATTCTGAAATCAGGTGAAATAGAATAAGATGACTGCCGTGAGACAACGTTATGGTTTGTTTCAGCTCCAGGTATCGCCATCCTTTATACAAATGGTACAAGAACTTGTCACAGTCAGGGCCAAAGTCATCAGTTTGTTTTCTCCTTATAACAGTCACCACACAGTTAAAAAGCCAACATGAATTACACATTCTGAGGTTAATTTAATAACAAAAAATTTGATTTTTGCAGGTTCTGAAGAAAATATGATGCTAGGATATTGTGATGTGACACTCATAGGGTCTTCTGAGTGGTTGCTAAGTGGTATGGTTGCTTACTGGTCCTATATTAAAATTGCACTCTAGGATATTGCTAAGGTATTTCTAGTGGTCTTATGTTGCTATATCATTGCTAGGGTGCTCTGGGTGGTTGCTTGGAGATGTGGTTGCTTACTGGCTAAATTTTAAATAGCTGGGTGATAAGATTGCTACTGGTCACATTTTAAATATCAGTCAAACTTTGTGTTGTCTAGGCTATTCTGAATTGTTGCTAGGGTGTTGCTAAGGTGTTTTTAGTGGTCTTTATTGTGTTTTTGCGTCGCCAATAGAGTGTTCTGGTCGTTGCTAGGTGATAAGATTTCTTACTGGTCCAATTTTAAATATCAGTCAAACGTTGTGGTTTCTAGGCTATTCTAGGTGGTAGCTAGGGTGTTGCTAAGATTTTTTTGAGAAATCTTTACTGTGTTTTTATGTTGCTGATAAGGTGTTCTGTGTCATTGCTTTAAATATCATTGTTTTAAATATCACTCAAACTTTGTCGTTTCTATGCTATTCTGAGTGGTTGCTAGGGTGTTGCTAAGGTATTTTAAATTTTCTTTACCTGAGTTTTTACGTTGCCCGTAAGGTGTTCGGTGAAGTTGCTAAATTATAAGATTGCTTAGGGTGTTGCTAAGGTGTTTTGAATTAAGGGTGATAAGATTGCTTACTGTTCCAATTTTGAATATCACTAAAACTTTGTGGTTTATAGGCTACTTTGAGTCATTGCTAGGGCGTTGCTAAGGTGTTTTGAGTGGTCTTTACTGTATTTTTTATGTCAACAGTAGGGTGTTCTGGGTGGTTGCTCGGTGATAAGATTGCTTACTGATCCAACGTTGCTTTTGTGGTTTCTACAATATTCTGAGTGGTTGCTAGGGTGTTGCTAAGGTGTTTTTAATGATCTTTACTGTGTTATGTTGCAGGCAGGGTGTTCTAGATGGTTGCCAGGGGATAAGATTGCTTACTGGTCCCATTTTAAATATCACTGAAACTTTGTGGTTTCTAGGCTATTTTGAGTGGTTGCTAGGGCATTGTAAAGTTGTTTTAAGTGGTCTTTACTGTTTTTATACATCATGAGTAGGGTGTTCTGGGTGGTTGCTATGTGATAAGATTGCTTATTAATCCAATTTTATATATCACAAAAGTTTTGTGGGTTTTAGGCTATTCTGAGTGGTTGCTAGGGTGTTGCTAAGATGTTTTGAGTGGTCTTTGTGGTGTTTTTACATCACAGGTAGGGTGTTCTGGGTGATAAGATGATGATAATGATGATAGATGATCAGTCAAACTTTGTGTTTTCTAGGCTATTCTGAATTGTTGCTAGGGTGTTGCTAAGGTGTTTTTAGTGGTCTTTATTGTGTTTTTGCATCGCCAATAGAGTGTTCTGGGTGGTTGCTGGGTGATAAGATTGCTTACTGATCTAATTTTAAATATTACTCAAACTTTGTAGTTTTTAGGCTATTCTGAGTCATTTCCGGGGTGTTGCTAAGGTGTCTTGAGTGGTCTTTACTGTGTTTTTATCTCACAGGTTGGATGTTCTGGGTGGTTGCTAGAAGATAAGATTGCTTACTGGTCCAGTGTTAAATATCACTCCATCTTTGTGGTTTCTTGACTATTTTGAGTCGTTGCTAGGGCGTTGCAAAGGTGTTTTAAGTGGTCTTTACTGTGTTTTTTACATCACAGGTAGGGTGTTCTGGGTGGTTGCTAGATGATAAGATTGCTTACTGGTCACATTTTAAATATTACTCAAACTCTGTAGTTTCTATGCTATTTTGAGTCATTGCTAGGGCGTTGCTAAGGTGTTTTGAGTGGTCTTTACTGTGTTTTTTACATCACAGGTAGGGTGTTCTGGGTGGTTGCTAGGTGATAAGATTGCTTACTGATCCAATTTTAAATATTACTCAAACTCTGTAGTTTGTAGGCTATTTTGAGTCATTGCTAGGGCGTTGCTAAGGTGTTTTGAGTGGTCTTTACTGTGTTTTTACATCACAGATAGGGTGTTCTGGGTGGTTGCTAAGTGATAAGATTGCTTACTGACCCAGTTTTAAATATCACTCCAACTTTGTGGTTTCTTGACCATTTTGAGTCATAGGTAGGGTGTTGCTAATGTGTTTCAGGTGGTCTTTACTGTGTTATGTCTCTGGTAAGGTCTTCTGAGTGGTTGCTGTAAGATATTGCTTACTGGTCCAATTTAAAAAAAAGCACTCAAACTTTGTGGTTTCTAAGCTATTCTGAGTGGTTGCTAGGGTGTTGCTAAGGTGTTTTGAGTGGTCTTTACTGTGTTTTTACGTCACAGGTAGGGTGTTCTGGGTGGTTGCTAGATGATAAGATCGTTACTGATCACATTTGAAATATCAGTCAAACTTTGTTTTCTAGGCTATTCTGAATTGTTGCTAGGGTGTTGCTAAGGTGTTTTTAGTGATCTTTATTGTGTTTTGTGTCGCCAGTAGAGTGTTCTGGGTGGTTGCTGGGTGATAAGATTGCTTACTGGTCCAATTTTAAATATCAGTCAAACTTTGTAGTTTCTAGGCTATTTTGAGTCATTGCTAGGGCATTGCTAAGGTGTCTTGAGTGGTCTTTACTGTGTTTTTACCTCAAAGGTAGGATGCTCTGGGTGGTTGCTAGGAGATAAGATTGCTTACTGGTCCAGTATTAAATATCAGTCAAACTTTGTGGTTTCTAAGATATTCTGAGTGGTTGCTGAAATGTTGCTAGGGTTGCTCAAGTCAAAAGAGCCCATATTAGTTACTAGATATGGCATGGGTCCCTCTTTCAAAGTAGGATTATGGGATTATTTTGTGTGTTTCATCATTTTCCAAGCAAAAATTCAATATTTGCTGTTAGGGGTTTGTGCAAGAGCTAACTCTAGCTGTATTAGTAATAGTAAGACTCGCCTTAATAAACAGCACTAATAACATCAACAGCTTTACATTCAAAGCTTTGTTGCACTCATCGCCCAGCAGGAGACTTGGGATAATTATCACGTTGCTTAGGCCGTGACCACAGTTCATCCCACTTTCTCCAGCATCTCCTCCATTGCTCTTACCATGAGCCTGTAGGGAAGTTTGAGATGTGTGGTGCAGCTAAGCCTTAATTAGAAAACCTCATCATTTAAGCGTCAAAGAGAAGTTATTGTGCCTAGTTTAACTTCTAGGCAGCGATGCTCTGTCTTGTTGTTTGTTTTGCTAAAGCAAGACCCGATAAGATCTTCCAGAATAGCTGTGAGGCTGGCTCGGATCAACCGGACGGGCAAAATTACAGTGCATGTAGCCCAACCTCTGCGTGGTTAACTCGCCGCTAAATGAGGGACTTGATCTTCTCAGACAAGGAAATGACCGCGGCTCAGCTGGCGGTCTCAAGAACTGCTTAGAGAAGGCAACCGGGCAGAAATTGTCCGAGAAATGTATTCTGAATTTTAATGAGGTGGCGTAGGCTATCTTGACTCGGGGCTTGTGCGAGTCCCGCGTTCTCTATCTGCGCTTTGCAGTTGTGCGGTAGACGATGGTGCGCCACGTTGGATTGTCAGTCTCTTTAATGTCGAAGCCTTATCCAGTTGACTCTGGGCCATCTCTGGGATTTGATTTCTTTGGGGCTTTGATGCAGCTTTTATTGCTAGTATAGAATACCTCCCTTTAGCTCACCGAGAGCCGTGGCGTTTCGTAATGGAGATGCTAGCGGCTGGATTTTGCAGAATTTCGCATGGAAACATAGCGAGATCAATGCAACATTTCCTGCAGCACGTTGAAATTTAACTGCTGAGTTTGCTGGTGTTGCTTCTGGAAATACCTCTGAGGGATGGAGGTTTACGCCCAAAACTAACAAGCGTCACATAACGGTTTATATATGAGTACATATAGGCTCATGAATAAATGCTTTTAGATGCTTAGAATAGCACTCATGCTACTTTACAATTGCATATCTTGTTCAGACTAGATGTAAACTGTTGGAAACTCAGAAGCGAAGACCAGGAGACTCTTGGGTATCTTCAGCAGAATTCTTTATTGAGAATGCGCTGCGTAGCTCTGCAGTCCTCAAAAGTCTGACAATATCTCAGCACAGCAAAGTATATAGGTTTGAAGGAGGCGGAGTACATAGAGGTGGAATCAATCTAAACAAAGCATGCAAATGTGGTACAGGAAATCAGCCCAGTAAAAGATTTTTCCCAGCCTTGATCTATTTAGCATACAAGTGTCATTCAAATGCATAGGTGCTTAAACAAAAGGCACAGTTGTACCTTGAGCTTAGAATTCACACTTAACTTGGGAAAACCTGCCAGATGTTCAGGAACTGAAAGGTTACTGTCTCAGGGCCTGGGCTGCCTGCTCTTAGACTGTCACAATATACATAACTTTTTCAGTTCATGTTGTCATATTGGAACCTATATCAAATATGCATAGGATCAGCATATTTTAAACCGATTCTTAAATTTGTAATCCTTCAATATACTGTGCAGTTTTTATGCACATTTTCAGTAAGACCCACGTGAAATAAAAAATAAAATAAAACAAAATAAAATAATACAATAAAAAATTAAACGGATTATTGGAGTATGTTTTACAAGAAAATACTATTTCAGTTTCTCTATTTCAGACTTTCATGTTATATTCAGTGTTTCTTGCCATTTCTCTGTAATTATTTGTGAAATTTAGTAGCAATTTCTAAATGATTTTTTTTCTCAGACACATTTAATTTGATGATTTTTTTTTTTTTTTAATTAAAACCAAAAATTATTGTATATTTAATTTTATGATGATATGACTTTTTTGTTTTTTTGTTTATGTGCAACTTTTTAAAATATTTCCACCCCAAATTTTTCTGCCACATTATTTGATTAAACTGCTAAAGTTCAGGCTTTTTTGACAGAAAATTGAATTTAAAACCAAAAATTATTGTATATTTATAATTACGATGATAACTGCATGTCGCTCACATGCATTTGGCATTTTTGAAATTATATGCAACTTTTTAAAATCTTTCCCCCCATATTTTTCTGATACATTATTTGAGCAAAACTATACAAGTTAAGCCATTTATTTCAGAAAATTGAATTTAAAATCCAGAATTATTGTTTGTGTTATCATGATGATAATTGCATGTCACTCGCACTGTGATGAAGTCGTGACATTTTTTTAAATTCTATGCAACTTTTGAAAATAGTTTTTCTGACACATTATTTGTTTAAATTTCTAAAACTCCTGATAGTTAAGCCATTTCTTTCAGAAAATTGAATTTAAAACCCAAAATCATTGTTTGTGTTACCGTGATGATAACTGTATGTCACTCGCACTGTGATGAAGTCGTGACATTTTTGAAATTTTGTGCAACTTTTGAAAATAGTTTTTCTGACACATTATTTGTTTAAAGTTAAGCCAAGCCATTTCTTTCGAAAATTTGAATTTAAAATCCAAAATTGTGTATTAACTTTCAGTGTGATAAATGGATAACACTCATGCGTTATGATGAAGTCATGTGACATATTTGAAATTTAGGTACAACTTTTACATTCCCCCCCCCCCCCTATTTTTCTGTCACATTATTTGATCACACTGCTAAAGTTCAGGCTTTTTTGGCAGAATTTTTTTTTTAAAAAGATTTAAAGCCCCACATTATTGTGTATTTATAATCACAATGATAACTGCATGTCACTCACATTTATTATAATAAAGTCATTTGGAATTTTTTTAATTATATGCAACCTTTTAAAATGGTTTTCCCCCCACTGATCTATAATAGAGAACTGGATTGCTCATGACGTCATAGAAGTGAAGCCACTGCGCCGCCATATTGCTATTCCCTAGTATTCGCAAACATTCTATTGAATGAATAGGAAATAATACGACTTTAATGGGAAAACATCACCTAACAAGTCAGCGTTTTCATATCTGACGTCTCACTGTACATTCTCACAACGCAAACGTCCTAAGCATGTAAACGGTTATTGTTTAATGTCGGGAATTCCCTCTGCTTATTAAAAAGTTACGTTCATATACATTACAGTAGCCAACATCATATGAACATGATAAACATCGGACGTTCACCATGTTTACAAAATGACAAAATGCTCCTTCTGAAAACTTTACATATAATTAGCCTTGTACAGTTAATAATTGTTTATGCTGTTTTGTTATAGTGTTTTTATTTGTAACGTTACAGGCTAAATGCACGTTTCAACAATGATTTCGTTAACATCATTTTGAAGCAGGTAATGATTTAAACGTTTAATTCAGCCTACATAACATTCATGTTGAGATAAATGTTAATAATAAACGTTAATAATGCAAAAATGTTAAATATAACATTTGAAATATAGGAATATTAAATGATTTAAATAACTAAAAAGATAAAATGAAAATGAAACGTTAAAAATGAAACTAAAACTGTCAGCAGATGCCGTTAAGTCACTGATTTTATCACTGAATCATTTATTCAGGAATGAAGCGACTCTTTAGGAATGGGTAATTGAATCAATGACTCAGATTCATTTACAAAAACGCCCGTTCATTCATAAACGGAACACAGCTGTTTGAATAGAGATGCAGATTAGTAGTGACTTTGTTTCAGACTATTTTCGTTGACGAAATTGAGCAAAATCAGGTAGTGTTATAGTCAGATAAATGTAATTTAAGGCACTTAATAGAATTTGCGCGATCTTTAAGAGTTTTAAATAGATGTTGCTCACTTAGGGACATTAAAATATGCACATCATAACTTGGAGAAATAACGCTGACTAATTACATTTGATATGGATTTGAAGACATCAAACTTTATTTCCAAGATTTGAATTTCAATACAACACAGAGCAATATAACAGGCTAGTATTGTATTATTTATTGTATATTCGAATCAATTTCAGATAATAATTCCAGATATATGTTCATGTTTACTATTTCCTGCATAATTTCTTACGTTAAGAAATATATTTTGTGTTAGATCAGAACTGTGTTGTTAAGTGCGCAGCTGACACACCCACCTGAACGATTTCCAAACATCGCTTATCCTGCTCGAAAAGACGATAAATACGGCAGATAAGATTTTAAGTAAAAATTAATTTACATACACATATCATAAAAACTAGTCCTGTGTGACTGATACGCTTAAAATCGGGTGATTTTCGGTCAGCGAGTTAGCTTTGAGTCAATGGTGCTCTCTGCAGGTAGGGAATAGTAAGATGGCGGATCGAACACTTCCGGTGGCTTCACTGCCTAACGGAGTTCTAGAACGCAATGAGCGATCCAGTCATTATATATAGATCAGTGTTTTCCCCCCATATTTTTCTGACACATTATTTGTTCAAAATTATGAAAGTTAAGCCATTTATTTCAGAAAATTGAATTTAAAATCTAAAATTATTGTTTGTTATCATTATGATAACCGTGTGTCACTTGCACTATGAAGTCATGTGACATTTTTGAAATTCTGTGCAACTTTTGAAAATAGTTTTTCTGAACTATTTGTTTACATTTCTGAAACTTCTGATAGTTAAGCCATTTCTTTTGAAAAAATTGAATTTAAAATCCAGATTTATTGTGCATTTATTTTCTTTGTGATAAATAGATAACGCTCATGCATAATAATGTAGTCATGTGACATATTTGACATTTATGTGCAACTGTCACTGACATGCATTATGAAGTCATGTGACTTTTTTAGAATTATATGCAACTTTTTAAAATGCTTTTTCTTGCACATTATTTGTTTACATTTCTGAAAGTCTGAAAGCCATTTCTTTAAAAAAAATTGAATTTAAAAACCAAAATTATTCTATATTTATTTTTATTGTGATAAATGGATAACACTCTCATGCATTATGATGAAGCCATGTGACATATTTGAAATTTATGTGCAACTTGATCAGACTGCTGAAAGCTCTGGCATTCTTTTATATCTTTTTTTTTTCTAGCAAATTTATGTGCAGCTTTTTTAATTTTATGTGTGTGTGTGTGTGTATATATATATATATATATATATATGAAGAGTTCAGATGCAAAACCAGCTAAATCCATCTGACATCTTTCTTTAAAAAATGCATTTTTATCAGGCTCAGATGTATAGGTTTCTATGTAAGTACTGGTACTTCTGATTAGGCTGAGGCTGGTATTTTAGTGAGTTTGAAGTAAAAGTATTTGATGGACGTATGTGTCGAGAGCATTCACTCACTATCATTATCTCATTTTTGACCGAGATGGCTTTTAGCTGGTTTTGCATCTGAACTCTTCATATATATATATATATATATATATATATATATATACTTTTTTTCTGGCAAATTTATGTGCAACTTAAAAAAAAAAAAAAAAAAAAAAAAAAAAAAAATTGCATTTTTCTGATACATTATTTGTTCAGATTGATCAAATTGGAATTTATATTTATTATTTGATTAAACTTCTTAAGCTTTAGACATTTCATTTAGAAAATTGAATTTAAAATTCAAAATAACTTTATATTTATTTTCATAACTAGAAACAGTCACATGCATTAGGCATGTGACATTTTTTAAATTTATATGCAACTTTTATATATATTTTCTAGCCCATATTTTTCTGACATTATTTGATCAAACTGCTGAATGTTAAGGCATTTTTCAATGCTATTCAAAATCCAAACATATTGTATATTTATTTTCATGAAGATGGATGCCACTTGCATGCATTATGATGAAGTCATCTGGCATTTTTGAGGTTTAGCTGCTAAGATGTAAATGTACATACTGTATACATTAGTGTAAAATAAAATCTTGACTCACTGTGTAATGCCGCAAGCTGCAAGACTTTTTGAAACGCCCATGTGTGAACCGTCAGGTCTGTTGCATTTTTCCATTGAATTACATAAGGCTGAACTCATGTTTTCAGAGCTATGAGCAGTTTTGAATTGTAGGATATTATGCACTCCACTCATAGACAATTTTTTTGTGAGTTGTTGACTCTTTAAAGGTCAGCATCGCTGCATGTCATTGAGTTCTTTTGGAACTAGAGAAGAATGTACTGAGAGTCAGCCAACAACCTTCAACAGCTTCATTACAATATTCTCCGTCAGCCACGGTTTCATGGAAAGCAGAACAAAACATTTTTTTAAATGGAAGCTCTTGATTTAAGAATTTGAAATGAAGAATTTAAAAGGACTGATTATTTATTTATTTATTTTTTTATTGCATTGTGACAGTTAACATGACAGTTAAACAATTTGTCCTTAACCGTCTTAACAGCAAAGTGCTGTATTTTTTGTTTTATTATATTTGTCATTACTTTAACACAATCCTTAATTTCCCTTTGGGGATGAATAAAGGATGTCTAAGTCTGCAATGATTATTAAGTTAAATTTGTATAAATTAAATGCAACAAATTCTACCATGTGTGTAATTTGCAAAGTATATAATGTGTCATTACTTGTAATGCAAGCAAAAATGACATTTTAAAATTACAAATGTTAAATATTTCGGCATTTTAAAAATATTCATGAGTGAATATTTGGATTGATTAATTAATTTTAATTAATTGATTTATTTATTGTTGCATTACAGGAATAAGAATGACATTTTTGGGTGTGTAAATGTGCTTAATAGTTATTAAAATGTCACAATGCAATAAATAACTTAAAGACTTAAAATAGTCTTAATTTTCTTTAAGGAAAAATGTAATTTTTTATTTCCCTTCTTATGATTTTGAGGTGAACTATGACTTAGACATGCTCTTGACAGGTTTTGTGTGTTTCATCCTTGATCTAAGCAATTAATTTCATTTTTTTGACTGGTGGGAGTCAAAATCAGTGAGCCACTTTGCTTAAAAATTCATCATTCTCCCTGAAGCTTCCTCACGTCATTCTCATTCAAGACTCGGACAGATTGGACAGAAATTTCAATTGCTGTTGAAACTATAACTCACTCAGCGGGGAGTGTGTTCTTCTGTGGAGGAACACGGGTCTTGGAGGAAAGGTCGACAAAAGGCAGCGTGTGTAAGAGAAACGGCGCCTGCGGACTCTAAACGTCGCTTTGTGTGTGCTTCATTGTTCCATTGAGCAGCGTTGTAATAAATCAATGTCGAATGCAACCTCCTGAGCGCTCTGTATTATGGAAGATGTCTGACATAGTGTTTCTATGTGTCTCTCTTTCTGTGTGTGTGTGTGTGTGTGTGTGATTTACTGTACAGGAAGAAAAGAAACTTTTCCAGGCTGGAGCTTAAGGAGGCTTTTGTATTGGAATCAAGCAGAGACTCTGACTGGACAACTATACTGTAGGTAACCACATGTGCAGCCTTTTGACAATTTTATATATGTGTATGCACTGCTGTTCAAAAGTTTGGGATCAGTAAAGTTTGTAATGTTTTTTTAAAGTCACTTATGCTCATCAAAGTTGTATTTATTTGATCAAAAATACAGAAAAAAACTGTAATATTATTAAATATTATTGCAATTTAAAATAACTGTTTTCTATCTCAGTGTACTATAAAATATAATTTATTTCTGTGATCAAAGCTGACTTTTCAGCCTCATTACTCCAGTCTGTATTGTCACATGATCCTTCAGAAATCATTCTGATATGCTGATTTATTATTAGTGTTGGAAACAGTTGTGCTGCTTATTTTTTATTTTTGGAAACTTTGGAACTTTTCAGGATTCTTTGATGAATAAAAAGTTAAAAATAACAGTTTTTATTCCAAATAGAAACCTTTTTCCTAACAATAAAAATCTTTTTTATTACTTTTTGTCAATTTAGCACGTCCTTGCTGAGTAAAAGTAATAATTTCTTTCAAAGAGAGAAAGAAAGAAAACATTTACTTACCCCAAACTTTAAAGGGTAGTGTATATTCATGGGTTTCAGTCACGTGACTTTTTTTAGGACCTTGCGTAGCCTCTCCTTGGTGATCGGAAACCAAAATAACGCTTCACCAACAATGAAAAACAATGTTTGATCCTTATGTTTTTAGATGTTTTTAGACCTTTATTTACTGTCAAGCAAACTGCTGACTCCACTAAAGTTTAGTGAAAACGTACCATTTTGACCTCATACACAATCCCTCTCCGTGCACTCGGGCCAGTTTCAGGTAAATTCTCACCTGCCAGAGACTTACCCATCTGCCGCACCCGGCCTGGATGTCTGTGTACTCAGTGCCAGATTTTGGACCCAATCAATCTGAGACAGCCGTAACTTACCGACACTGCCACATCCATCAGACCGTTGCGCAGCACACCAGACTTAGTCTGTTCATTAACTTGTACTGTTCATTAATATTTCATTTAAAATTGATATCGTTACCTAGCCAAAACGTTTACTTTCATTTTAATTATATAGATTAGAATACATAAATAACATGACTTAACAAATCTATAAACATCTGATTATTATGAAAGCAATTTTAAAGTGCATTAAGGAACTCAAGTTGATCAAGCTGGCATGAGTAAAATTTATTTACACAACAATTTATCTACAAAACCATGTAATTCCAGCAAGAAACGTCAGTTTTAAGTGTAGATAAAATCTTTAACACATTTTGCAAAATTACCCGTGCATTTACTTGAATGAGGCATTTATACACTTGGACTATAACATTTACTAAATAGAGGTTAAAACATAAAAAATTTAACGGGTATTTTGAAAAACACATTGGAAAATGGCAAAGTGGTCACCTCATCTCGACAGTTCATGTGAATGAATGCAAGCGGAGTCGGTCTGCCTCAGATATCTACCTTGGGTTGTCACCTGATCTCATGAAAGTGTGTATTTGTTGTAGGCTACTACATATTTATACGCAGAAATTGACTTCAAATGACTTGGTGTATGATACGCAATGGGTAGGATTAGGGGTGTGGGGTAAATGCATATAATGTGCACGCGAAAACTGCATATTACGCACGTCAAACACATGCATATCATATGCACGCTAAAGTCAGTTTCAGTGTATGAATAGTACGCCAAATAGAAACAGAAAATCATGCTATTGATATGCATTTTCACAAGAATTAGTACATTAAAGGCTAACGAAAACTAAAATGAAAAGAAGCAAGTTGTTGTGATCACATAATTTTAAACTGCTAAACCCCTGGAAAGTCCAAGGATCCAGTGAGCGAAAGCATTCAAACAGTCTTGTCACAGATCAGCATCTCATTGATTTATAAGCTTTAGGTGGAGCTTAACGAAAGTCTTCTGGCAAATCAGCAGTCTCGCACAAAGTTCCTTTGTGAGCTTGTTAGAGTAAAACACTACAATGTAAAAAAGCATCTATGCTTACGAGAAATATTTAATCAAAATGAACCCATACATCCACGTCTCTTGGTAAGTAATCCATTCGTATTTGCTGTTATCACAGCTCACAGCACAACACAGCAGATAGACTGAATTGCAGTTCGGTCCTACAAATGGCAGCTGCACCACTGTGTGACATCACATGAAATCCATGAATTGCAGGGGTGGCAAACCTTTTTGGCATGATGAGCCAAAAAAAAAAAAACTTTATCACTGCAAAGAGCCACACAACAGATGCGCAAACAACAGTATATGTGATGCGATCTGGGAAAACCCATCAGATGTCGCGCTGGAACGTTTTCAGGAAATTCGAAAAATAGGCTGAATGTCTTTTTTTTAGGTTTTTCATTAAATTATTATTCTATAACATCTTCTCTATTATCTCTGAAATATCTCGCTGATATCTCGGTGAAATTCACTTGTTTAGTGCAGAAAAATAGACATTTAATGCAGCAAGCAGAAATGACTGTGTCTTTCTCTTATGGTAAGAACACGCTGCTGAGGTGCTTTCCCTTAACACCACAAAAACAGTTAACCTATTAAAATAAACCATGTAACATATTTAGTAAAGGCGTATCAATTCACATTCTCCACCAGTCATGTGTAAACTACGGCATGCAAAGTTTTTTATTTATTTATTTTTTTAATATCGTGAGATGGCGGAACGCAACAACGCCGTCTAAAGTACTGCAGCTACTCACTTATCTGATCTTAATCATCTCAATCTGCTCAATCTTGGTGATGTCAGTGCCCTAAACGCTGTTATAACGGACTATTTCACATCCAGAGATGGAGGATCGGATAATGAAATTACTAAAAAAGGAGTCCAATGACAGTCTGTTTAATGCACAGTGCGTGAACAGTTGCACTGTGCTCACTTTTACTACAACGTAGGCTGCATTATTCATGCTATCTAAACATAAAATGGGTGATCAAAAGTTCGGAGACTATACACATGAAAACAGAAAACACAACGTTAGAAAAAACAGACGTTAGTCTGTTTGTGTAATGATGCAGTATAGTGCTCCTGACTTGACAGACAGCTCTCGTTAAACCCATAATGTGAAAGTGAAAGCCGTCTCACTTTAAAGCCGTTTTTCTCAGAATTCCATTCCTGATAATCATCGCTATCAGCCAAATTAAGATAGCCATAACTTTGGTTGCGTTCAAGCTATGAACAAAATGAAAACAGTTTTGGAAAGGGCTTGAACCCAGCTTGGTATTAAAACCTAAAAAAGGTTTTCCTAGATCGCATCACGTATCTGTCACAATAACTTATACACCTAATTACATAACACACTAGTTTTCATGGATTTAAATCAGCCTACCTCCTTTTACTTGACACAGTTCTTGGTTTCCACAGTCTTTTTCAGGTCTGCCTTGTATTCAGTTGTGGCTACTCGTAGTAACTCTTTCACATGTGTGTCAGTAAGAACAGAGCGATGCTTTGATTTCACTTGTTTCAGTGTTGAAAAAAGTGATTCACACATGTAAGTTGACCCAAACATTGACAATAGTTTGAGTGCAGCCTGTTTGACATTGACATATCTCTCAACGGGCACAATCTTCCAAAACTCCACGGTTCCTTCCTTCAGAACACTTTTAGGTCTGTCATCCTCAAAAAGTTAGATCATTTCAAGCTGAGATGCTGCTTCATCTTCCACTGAAGGGGCTTTTAAACAGTCTGATTCAGGAGCGATCAGAAATATAATCTGTGGTCTTTTTTTTGATGTAGGTTGGAGAATCTGTCCTCAAAACTTTGCTCAAGATTTTCAAGCAGTGTAGCATACCGTGCAGTACTTCCTTTTACAACCTCTGCTGCTTGTCCACTTGCCTTCAACAAGGTTGGAAAATGTGTGAAGTCTCTCTTTTGTAGATGTGTCTTGAACAGGTCAGGCAGCATCTTTAACTTCCCTTGCAGATCCACATTCAGTCCATTCAGATAATGCAGCACGTCGACCAAAAAAGCCAAATCTGAAATCCACTGGGGATCATGTGGCTCAGGATAGTCCTTATGTTTCTCTGAAACATACTGTTCGAAGAAACAGCTTCGCTGGATTCAAAATCTCAAAGAAACGAGAAAGCACATTACCTCTTGAAAGCCATCTCACGGCACAGTAAAGCAGCAGATCAGATGGAAGATCTTCAAGTTCATCAATGAGATTTTTGAACTGTCTGTGATTGAGAGCATTTGTGCGTATAAAATTGACAATTTCCAGCACAAGTTTCATGATGTGGTCTAAGTTCAGCTTTTTAGACACCAAGTGCTCTGGATAATACAAAAGTTCAAAATTCTGGAAAACTGTCATCAGCTTTACACAGCCCTGCAAGACCTTTCTCAAATCCCAACATGGCTGGAGCTCCGTCCGTGACTATTGCTGGTAGTTTTGATAACTGCAGATTTGCTTTCTCAACAACAGTCATCAGTGTCTCTTTCAGATCGATGCCACAAGTTGTCTTTCAGCGGCATAATGTCAAGCAGCTCTTTCTTAATTGTGCAGTCTTCTGACACATACTGTACAAATATTGCCAATTGTAGCTTGTCTTGAACATCACAGGACTCATCCAATGCAGTGCTAAAATACAGGCACTTCTGAAGATCTGATAATAAATGTGCTTCTACTGAATTGTCAATGTGCGATATTCAACAGTGTGCCGTGACAGTTGAAGGTTCTTTACTGAACGTTTCAAATTTTCATTTTCGGGACAAAGAATAGCAACAGCATCACTGAGGCTGATATGATGCCGATGTGACCGTCTCTGAATGTTTAGTAACTTTTTGGAAAAGCTGAGTTTGCTTTTCTGCCTGATCTTTCAGTGTCTTTACCTTGTGCTTGCGAAGTTCACTGCCTTTGGGAAATTCCCGGGGTATGGTAGAATGGAGAGAGGTGAAATGGTGCTCGAGATTTGAAGCCTTAAAATGCAACAACGAAGTCTGGCATATCAAGCAGAATGGCTTTCCATTTCTTTCAACAACAAAAAAAAAATTCTCCCATTCAGATAAAAATGTTCTGCGCTCATCTTCGTATTTGCGCATAGCTGTACGCTTCCCAGACTATAAATAATAATAATAAAGTAAACATCAAAATTAGATGCGGAAAATGCATTTAAAAGAATAGTTCACCCAAAAATGAAAATTGTTTATCTACTTACCCCCAGGCCATCCAAGATGTAGGTGACTTTGTTTCTTCAGTAGAACACAAATGAAGATTTTTAACTCAAACGTTGCAGTCTGTCAGTCATATAACGGCAGTCAAAGGCTACCAAATCTTTGAGAGTGAAAAAAAACATACAGAAACAAACAAATTAAAGGAGAAGTCCACTTCCAGAACAACAATTTACAAATAATTTGCTCACCCCCTTGACATCCAAGATGTTCATGTCTTTCTGTCTTCAGTCGTAAAGAAATTGTTTTTTGAGGAAAACATTTCAGGATTTTTCTTCATATAATGGACTTTAATTGTGCCCCCGATTTTGAACTTCCAAAATGTAGTTTAAATGCAGCTTCAAAAGGCTCTAAATGATCCCAGCCGAGGGATCCCAGCTTTTTTTTTTTTTTTTTGAAAAATAAAAAAATTGTATACTTTAAGCACAAAAGCTGGTGTAGCACAGGCTCTGGGATGTGTCTTCACGACACTACGTATTGCTGAATCATGACGAAAGGTCACATGGAACTACAGACCCAGTGTTTACAAAGCGAACGCGCAAAGACTAAGAAAGTCACAACGTTGCTTGACAACGCTGTTTACAAACAAAAAGTTACAACGATGTTGGATGATTCTGATGTTGTAGGAGAAAATAACATGGAGTTTTTCGCTATACTTTACGTTTTTGAGCCGGAGTACACAGACAATGAACTTAGGTGTGATTCGTAGTAGTGATGGAAAGTTCAGATCATTTTACCGACTCAGACCTTTGAGTCTCGTTCAGCAAAATGAATGAATCTTTTTTCTGAGGCATTTCATTAATTTTAGCAAAATATAATTAAAATGTTATGTGCTACTTCCCTAACACATCTACTGCTTACACAAACGTTGATCACACTACAAACAAGATAAAACTATAATGTTATAAGAAATAGATAAGATTAATTCATTGTTTACCTGGGTCTTTAGTCTATGATTAGCTCACCTCACCTCTTATCTGACAAGTTTTTGAGTCGTTCGTTCATCACGCGACAGCCCCATAAGATGAACAAACGACTCTAAAAACCTGAAGACTCGAAACAGGTGAATTAATTCTAGTACAGAACCTAATAGGATGTTGCACACACGCGACCGAACGAATCACTTCCCGAGACGACTCATTCTTTCCGAGTCACATTAAAGATCCATTCAAAATGAACGAATCATTTAAGAACGCACATTCCAGAGCTTGTGCTATACAAGCTTTTGTGCTTAAAAAATATACAAATTTTTATTTTTCGAAAAAAATGACAGATCGTTTCGCTAGATAAAACCCTTCTTCCTTGGCTGGGATCGTTTGGAGCCTTTTAAAGCTGCATTTAAACTACATTTTGGAAGTTCAAAATCGGGGGCACAATTGAAGTCCATTATATGAAGAAAAATCCTGAAATGTTTTCCTCAAAAACCATAATTTCTTTACAGCTGAAGACAGAAAAACATGAACATCTTGGATGACAAGGGGGTGAGTACATTATTTGTAAATTGTTGTTCTGGAAGTGGACTTCTCATTTAATCCCTGTGACTCGTGACGATACACTGATGTCCTAAGACACAAAACGATCGGTTTGTGCAAGAAACTGAACCGTATTTATATAATTTTTTAATCCGGTTATTCACCGCTATGTCTTACTGTCCTGAGCGCTTGCACAGCGCATGACATGTATACGCGCTCTGGCATAGTACACGCAAGCGCCAGAAGCGATCTGCGCTTATAGATGCTCTCCACTTCTGTTGGCATCTCATAACACTTACTACAAGAACACCACCACTTTTGAAGAGATCTCTGTCTCCCTGAAGCTTGAGGACTTGCTGCGGCTGCTTCCTCCATCTCTCTGACTTCTTGCTCGGAGTATTCTGGTTCAAATAAATATGATTGGGCATAAAAATTCACGTTGTCTGATGATATGTAAAAATCTTTCATTGCGATGACCTGTACTACTAAATATCTTTAGATCTTCACAGTGCCAGTGAACATGTCCGCAATCTCTGTGCACTGTGTAAACAATGAGTGACGTATAAGCGTATAACATTTAAAGGCGCTATAGAAAATAAAGATTATTGTTGTTGTTATTATTATTATTATTATTATTATTATTAAAAAATATATTTTTTAGAAATATTACAAACCCCAAACTGTTAAACAGTAATGTATATTAAAAAAATAGATATAGTATTAATACTTATGTCAGTTAGCAATGTTGCAAATCTGGCATGTTTACATTTTGACACATAGGACGTCAAACTCGAAACAGGTGAACTAATTCCAGTACAGAACCTAATAGGATGTTGCGCATGCGCGAATGAACGAATCACTCCCTGAGACGACTCGTTCTTTCTGAGTCACATTAAAGATCCGTTCAAAATGAATTAATCATTCAAGAACGCGCATCCCAGAGCCTGTGCTACACGAGCTTTTGTGCTAAATAAATAAATAAATAAATAACGTTATAAAATGTTTTTCTACGTATTACGTAAATAGTAAGTAATGATGCAAATGAATTGTTCGATTCACTTTGAACTGATTCGTGTAATGTATCGAATGTACCAACGTAAATACGATTTTTGGTGTACAGTCATTGCCAAAAATATTGGCACCCTTGCAGTTCTGTCAGAAAATGCAACCCTTCTCTCAGAAAATTGTTGCAGTTGCAAATGTTTTGATACTCACATGTTTATTTATTTATTTATCTTTGCATTGGAACAACACAAAAAACAGAGAAGAAAAGTCAAATCTGATACAGTTCCACACAGAACCCAAACAATGCTCTGGACAAAATTATTGGCACCCTTAACTTAATATTTGGCAGCACCATCAATCGCTTCCTGTAACCATGAATGAGTTTCTTACATCTCTCTGCTAAAATTTTGGACCACTCTTCTTTTGCAAACTGCTCCAGGCCATTCAGATTTGAAGGATGCCTTCTCCCAACTGCTGTTTTGAGATCTCTCCACAGGTGTTGTAAGGGATTCAAATCTGGACTCATTGCTGGCCATTTCTGAACTCTCCAGCACTTTGTTTGTAACCATTTCTGAGTGCTTTTTGAAGTGTGTTTCGGGTCATAGTCCTACTGGAAGACCCGTGACCTCTGGTGGAGACGCAGCTTTCTGACACTGGTCACTACGTTGTGCCCCCAAAATTCTTTGGTAATCATCAGATTTCGTGATACCGTTCACACAGTGAAGGCATCCAGTGCCAGAAGCAGCAAAGCAACCCCAAAACATCTTTGAACTTCCACCATGTTTGACTGTAGGGACTGTGTTCTTTTCTTTGAAGGCCTCATTTCTGTTTTTGTAAACCGTGCCATAATGTCCTTTACCAAAAAGCTCTGCTTTTTTCTCATCTGTCCAAGGTATGTTCCCCCTGAAGGAGTGTTTTGTCACATAAACTCCAATCTTGCTTTTTTATGCCTTTGTGTCAGCAGTGGTGTCCTTCTGGGTCTTCTACCATAGTGTCCATTTTCATTCAGATGGCGTCGGATAGTGCGAGCTGACACTGTTGTACCCTGCGTCTGCAAATCAGCTTGAATTTGTTTGGAAGTTAATCAGGGTTCTTTATCTACCATTCGAACAATCCTTCGTTGTAATTTTTCATTCATTTTGCTCTTCCGTCCATGTCCAGTGAGGTTAGCTACAGTGCCATGGCTGTAAACCTCTTGATGATTTTGCGCACAGTGGACACAGGAACATTAAGATCTCTGGAGATGGACTTGTAGCCTTGAGATTGTCCCTGTTTTTTCACAATTTTTTTTTCTCTCAAATCCACAGACAGCTCTTTACACTTCTTTCTTTTCTCCATGCTCAGTGTGACACACAACACAAAGGTTGAGTCAACTTTTCTCCATTTTAACTGGTTGCAAGTGTGATTTACTATTTTGCCCACAAATACAAATTACAGGAGCATCACATGCTTGAAAAGCAATTATTGCTTACAATTTTGACAAGGTGACAATTATTTTGTCCAGTTCATTTTTGAGTTCTGTGTGAAATTTTATCAAGTTTGACTTTTTTTCCTTTTTTTTTTTTTTTTTTGTGTTGTTGCAGTGCAAACAAAAAAATAAACGTGAGTACCAAAACATTTGCAACTGCAACAATTTTCTGAGAGAAGTGTTTCATTTTCTGACAGAATTGCAAGGGTGCCGATATTTTTGGCTATGACTGTAGAAGGATCGCAAAACTAGTCAGATTGCGAGCAATATTCACGACGTTCATTATCAAAGATTAGAAAATCAGTGCAAATATATTGCAAAGCTGGGTTTGTTTCTGTCTGTTTGGCCCGCAGACACAATAATTCTAGCATTGTGTCTTCAGGTGAGCACTTTGTGGATCCGCTATATTCACAATAGTATGTTCTTCAGAACAGAATAGGACACACGACAGCGTTCTGTGTAACACTTCCATTCTTTTCTGTGCCAAGAGGATTTTTCTCTCATTAGCACATCAATCCACATAATCTGCAGCTCACACTGTGTTGCTAGCTCGCTGTCAGACTCGAAAATAAGAGGGAATCGCTGCTTTCCTAACAGGGTAGTTTGCTATTTTGAAACAAATGGCAACATGCTGAAGGAGAAAGACGTTGCCATTTTAAGCAGCAACAACAAGCTTCAAACGTGATCCATCAGTCAGCAGCGCGCATTTGTTCACGTCTCTCTGTCGAGCGCTTCTCAAACTTGCCACGACTGTCTGTCTGTCAGCTACCTGTGGGGAAACGCAGGGACAAAGACGACGGGGACGAGTCAAGCGGAATTCAGCGGTCAATCAATCACACGTGGGAGTTTGGGAATGACAGAGTTGATCTGGAGCGACTCGTTTAAAAAACCATTAGTGTACAGTGGTGGGTTGCCTGTCAGATGGGAGTGTAATTGATGTGAATGAGCAGGTGATTAGTGCAATGCTCGTATATCATGCCATCTTGGTCCCGTCGCTGCACCGTGAGCCTAAATCCACCAGTCAGCACGCGGGATGGTGGGACATCGAGATTGTGGGTCGGGTCATTAAGGTCTGCTGAGATAAGAGGACACACACACTAATAGCACTTTGATTTATTTATTTTTTTCCACAGCTGGGAGCTGCAGATCTCAGATCTGGCTCAGAACCGGCCTGACTTACCAGAGAGCTGAACAATGACCCAAGAGTAAATAAAGTGAGTCATCTAATTTATTTGAATATATGATGTTAATAATAGGCACTACTTTTTAAAAACTTGGGGTGAGATTTAAGATTTTTTATGTTTAAGATTTTCTTATGCTCACCAAGACTCCATTTATTTGATCAGAAACACAGTTAATGGTGTGATGCTGTGAAATATTATTACAATTCAAGATAAATCTTTTCTATTTCATTATAAGATATTATTTATTCCTGTGAAGCAAAGCTGAAACATTACTGCGTCATTACTTCAGTTAATTTATATTCAGTTTAAAGTACTTTGTTTGCATTATTGTCTTTACATACATTACCAGTCAAAAGTTTTTTAAAAATCTCAAAAGATTTTTAATTTAAAGTTTTTGAAAGACGTCTCTTCTGCTCACCAAGCCTGCATTTATTTGATCCAAAGTACAGCAAAAACAGTAACATTTTGAAATATTTTTACTATTTAAATTATAGTTTTCTATTTGAATATATTTTAGTGTCAGATGATCTTTCATTGTAATATGCTGATTTGCTGTTCAATAAACATTTATTTTTATTATCATCAAAATGTAAAACAATCGAGTACATTTCTTTCAGAATTTTTTTGATGAATAAAAAGAGCCAAGATTGGGGGAGGGGGGATAAATTATAGAAATTAATAATTTCATTTAGCAAGGATGCTTTAAATTGATCAAAAGTGATGATAAAGACATTTATAATGTTAGGATGTAAGGATTTCTATTTCAGATAAATGCTGTTGTTCTGAACTTTCTATTCATGATAGAACCTGAAAAAGTTCTATTCAGCTGTTTTCAGCATAATAATAAAAAATGTTTTCATGATGCTAAAAATTCAGCTTTGAAATCACAGGAATAAATATATATTATATTACTTATATAAATATAATAATATATATATAATATAAATATATTTATAGTATATATATTAAATATATTCAAATAAAAAAAGTTATTTTGACTGTTTTTGCTGTACTTTGAATCAAATAAATACAGACTTGATGAGCAATTTTTGACTGTTAGTGTATGCAAACACAATCATGCAAATAAAGTACTTTACATTGAATATTAATTAACTGGATTAATGATGCTAAACATTCAGCTTTGCTTTACAGGTAGTGTATAATGTTGCCAAAGTAATGATAAGAAAAAAATATATATATAATTAGGCTATGTAATATTATATATAATATAACAATAACAAATAAGAATTTATTAAAATAAGATGAGCAATATATATCTCTATGTAAATATTTATTTTATTATATACAGGTGCATCTCAATAAATTAGAATGTTGTGGAAAAGTTCATTTTTTTCAGTAATTCAACTCAAATTGTGAAACTCGTGTATTAAGTGAATTCAGTGCACACAGACTGAAGTAGTTTAAGTCTTTGGTTCTTTTAATTGTGATGATTTTGGCTCACATTTAACAAAAACCCACCAATTCACTCTCAACAAATTAGAATACTTCATAAGACCAATAAAAAAACATTTTTAGTGAATCGTTGGCCTTCTGGAAAGTATGTTCATTTACTGTATATGTACTCAACACTTGGTAGGGACTCCTTTTGATTTAATTACTGCCTTAATTTCGGCGTGGCATGGAGGTGATCAGTCTGTGACACTGCTGAGGTTTCTTTGACAGTGGCCTTCAGCTCATCTGCATTTTTTGGTCTCTTGTTTCTCATTTTCCTCTTGACAATACCCCATAGGTTCTCTGTGGGGTTCAGGTCTGGTGAGTTTGCTGGCCAGTCAAGAACACCAACACCATGGTCATTTAACCAACTTTTGGTGCTTTTGGCAGTGTGGGCAGGTGCCAAATCCTGCTGGAAAATGAAATCGGCATCTTTAAAAAGCTGGTCAGCAGAAGGAAGCATGAAGTGCTCTAAAATTTCTTGGTAAATGGGTGCAGTGACTTTGGTTTTCAAAAAAACACAGTGGACCAACACCAGCAGATGACATTGCACCCCAAATCATCACAGACTGTGGAAACTTAACACTGGACTTCAGGCAACTTGGGCTATGAGCTTTTCCACCCTTCCTCCAGACTCTAGGACCTTGGTTTCCAAATGAAATACAAAACTTGCTCTCGTCTGAAAAGAGGACTTTGGATCACTGGGCAACAGTCCATTTCTTCTTCTCCTTAGCCCAGGTAAGACGCCTCTGACATGGTCTGTGGCTTAACAAGAGGAATACGACAACTGTAGCCAAATTCCTTGACACGTCTGTGTGTGGTGGTTTTTGATGCCTTGACCCCAGCCAGTTCACCCAAATTCTTGAATCGATTTTGCTTGACAAGCCTCTCAAGGCTGCGGGTCTCTCGGTTGGTTGTGCATCTTTTTCTTCCACACTTTTTCTTTCCACTCAACTTTCTGTTAACATGCTTGGATGCAGCACTCTGTAAACAGCAATGAATGTTTGTGGCTTACCCTCCTTGTGAAGGGTGTCAATGATTGTCTTCTGGACAACTGTCAGATCAGCAGTCTTCCCCATGATTGTGTAGCCTAGTGAACCAAACTGAGAGACCATTTTGAAGGCTCAGGAAACCTTTGCAGGTGTTTTGAGTTGATTAGCTGATTGGCATGTCACCATATTCTAATTTGTTGAGATAGTGAATTGGTGGGTTTTTGTTAAATGTGAGCTAAAATCATCACAATTAAAAGAACCAAAGACTTAAACTACTTCAGTCTGTGTACATTGAATATATTTAATACATGAGTTTCACAATTTGATTAGAATTACTGAAATAAAAGAAATAAATTTATTAAGATGCACCTGTATATAAAATAAAAACTATAATATGTTGATTTGATGCTCTTATTACATTTCTTATTATCAATTCAATTTTTTTTTTTTTGTGAAAACTGTGCTGCATTTTTTCAGTATTTTTTTGATGAATAGAATGTTCAAAAGAACAGCTTTATTTTAAATATTGGTATTCTGATCTTTACTGTCACTTTAAAGCATCTTTGCTGAATAAAAGTACTTATTTCTTTCAAAAAAAAAAAAAAATAAATAAAATAAATCTGACCCCAAACTTTTGAATGATGTGAAAAAAAGTAATTGTGAGAATGTGAAAATTCACCAATAAGAAGCCATTTTTTATTTTGCATTTAAAGACATTGATGAATATGATAAATACTAACGATAAGCAATTAAAATATTCAAATTTGTGAACTGGTTTTCAAACCAAGTTTTGTGACAATAGGCCTTGAATGCTTTTCCACAGTGGAAATGCATGGAACAGGGTGAGATTGGCTCAGCACTGACATAATCGTCTGAAAATGGATTTCTGTGATCAAATGTTTTGAATCAATTCCCAAAAATATCACTCATATCTGTGTTCGACTCTTGTTCAGCTCTGTTTGGTCAGCAAGTCCCTGTGAACAGCATCCAGTGTTGACCAAATCTTGTTTTTAAGTCCTTGTTTTGATTTCCTTTCTGACACTGCATTTGCAATTAGCTACATGCAATTAATGCTATTTTTATTGCTCTCCCTCTCGCCATCCAAGATGTAGATGAGTTGTTTCTTCATCAGAACAGATTTGGAGAAATGTAGCATTACGTCACTTGCTCATCAATGGATCCTCTGCAGTGAATGGGTGCCGTCAGAATGAGAGTCACTTCACAAAATGTTAACTGATGGACTGGAGTGGTGTGGATTACTTGTGGATTATTGTGATGTTTTTATCAGCTGTTTGGACTCTCATTCTGACGGCACCCATTCACTGCAGAGGATCCATTGGTGAGCAAGTGATGAAATGCTACATTTCTCTAAACCTGTTCCCATGAAGAAACTCATCTACAGTATATCTTGGATGTCCTGAGGGAATTTTTTTATTTCTTTTTTTTTTTAAACCCACCTCAAGTTGCTGAATCACTTGATCACTGTTAGCATTTGTGTACCTTCAGGCTATTTTTCTACAGAGTAGTTTATAAAGGTTGAAAAAGCAGATGCTCGCTCACCAGTCTGGTATCAGTGATTTGTTTGGTTGGCTTCTCAAATGCCATCTTTGTTTTGCCCGTTAGTTAATTCAGCATTATTTTGCCTCATTAGAGGTTGAGCACTGATGTCGGGTGAAATAGCACTCGAGCGTCTCTCTCTCTCCGGTGTGCTAGCACGACTATCATTTCTGCAGTGCCAGCACACTTCTCCTCATTCACCAACCTGAGCTACATGAAACATTATCTATCCCTCTCTTGATTAATTAATAGCAGCAAGTATGAATAATAATTAAAATGCAATGTCCAAAGGGTCATTACAAACCCACGGATAGGCTTTAATTATACTGTGCAAACAACGTGAATTGCAAATGGCCTCTGATATAGAGAAGTGTATGCGTGGCGTAGAAAGTTATGTTTGCTAATTACAAGGTGGACGCTTCGAAATTAAATTCAGTCCGCTGAGACTGAGAAGAAACTTTTTAAATCATGTTGCTGGTCTTAATGTGAAGAATTCACCGCTTGTTATTCTGAGGAAAATGTTGTGATAACATGCTTATCTTCGGCTCACGGATACAGTCAGTTTCTGATGGATAAAATAAGTCAAATAGATTGTTTAATGTTGATTTTAAAGGATTAGTTCACTGCCAAAATAAAAAAATATTCCTTATAATTTACTCACCCCCATGTCATTCAAGATGTCCAAGTCTTTCTTCAGTTGAAAAAAAGACTCTTGAGAAAAAACATTCCTGGATTTTTCTCCATATAGTGGACTTTAGTGGTTTCAATGCATCTTAAGGGTCTAATCTAGCGAAACAATCTGTCATTTAAAAATAAATCAATAATAATAATAATAATAATAATATTTACATACTTTTCAACCACAAATGCTCGGCTTGCACTAGCTCGACTTCATGCATTACATAATGCATGTTCATCGCCTGTGTACTTCGGTTTAAAAAGGTAGGGTAAAGCAAAAAACTCACTTGAAAACTGTCCAACAACGTTGTTTACAGTGTTAATTTTGTCTTAGTCATAGTCATTTGACTAAAATGGCATTTGGTTTTAGTCATATTTTAGTTTGTAGGTGAATGAATTCTGATTAACATTGTGTTCAAGAAAACAACAGATATGTCTGTCATTCATTACTCAACGCTGCAAAAAGTAGGAAGTAGAAATGTTCAATGCTCCCCTGAGCACAAACACAAATATGCTGATCACGTCAGTCGCACTGGTGCTCCTAAATATTTTTGGTAACACCAAACTTAAAGTACTTAATTACCGAATTAAGTACTTAGTAGTAGCCGTTGTACTTACATGAAACAAAATGTACTTACCATGTAACTGTTATGGAACAGCCTGTAGTTACAGTTTGTAATTATGTAGAAGTAATAGACTGCCACTGTTACACATATGTAACAGACCGAGTCTGTTACACAGCCACATATGTAACCAAAAGACTGTCACATTTGTGTTGCACAATTTGTACAACGTAATTAAAAATGTAAGTACACAGACATAAGCTACTTAAAATAAAGTGTATCAAGATTGTACTTAAGTGTACTTCATGTTTATCTATACTGTGCACCTTATCCAGCTGCACCTTAGTTTGATTGAACTCCCAGCTTAAATACATGTAATACTTTTCTAATTACATTACAATTACATAATACTACACAAACATAAGTTACTTGGGGGCAGCCGTGGCCTAATGGTTAGGGAGTCGGGCTTGTAACTGAAAGGTTGCTCTCTCCACCATCAATACCACGACTGAGGTGAGTCCCTTGAGCAAGGCACCGATCCCCCAACTGCTCCCCGGGTGCCGCAGCGATAGCAATATGGCTGCCCACTGCTCCGGGTGTGTGTTCACGGTGTGTGTGTGTGCATGTTTGTTCACTACTCACTACTGTGTGTGTGCACTTTGATGGGTTAAATGCAGAGCACAAATTCCAAGTATGGGTCACCATACTTGGCCACATGTCACGTCCTTTCCTTTTTCCTTTCCTTTAATATCCAGCTGCACCTTAGTTTGATTTAACCCACCAGTACACAACTTAAATACATGTAATAACTTTCTAATTACATTAACATTACTGAATATTACAAAGGCATAAGCTACTTAAAATAAAGTGTATCAAAATTGTACTTAAGTGTACTTCATCTGTATCTATTCTGTACACCGTATCCAGCTGCACCTTAGTTTGATTTAACTCACCAGCACAAAACTTAAATACATGTAATACCTAATTACATTAAAATTACAGAATATTACATAGGGCTGGGTGATAATTTGATGATGATAATTTTCTCGATATAATTTTTCTCGATAAAACGATATGAGGAGTTCGATAAATGTTCGATATAATCTTTATGTGCCAAAAGCAGAACGAAACAGTGCGACTCATTTGAATCGTGCCACACGGACCGTTTATCCGCTCAGACTAAAGTTCAAACTAACGCCCTGCGTGAGCTCACTGGAGAAGATGCAGCGCTGTCAGATCCAGCGGGAAACACTTGAATTCAGCGATGAACACAAATGACTGTGACTCAAACTAGTTTAAAGCTGTGTGCAACTATACAGTCAGAAGACTTTTCAATCTACACATCGCCATCATTTACCTTGGATTTACTGTAGTAACACTCACTGCACCATGGTATTGTGGCAGCAATGTGGGATATTCACACTGAATTTTATTACAGGAGTAATGGTATATAATTATAGTATGTATGTATTTGTGATTAAGCTATAGCATGTGTGCATTTATACTGAATGTTTTTAGACTACCGTTTTTCATACAAATAGGGTACATATGAAACCATGTTATATTAGTTTAGTTATATTTTTACCATGGTATTGAGGTACCATTATGTGTGGTTTTAACTGTGTTTATCATGATTCAAAATGTATGCTTGCTACTATGGGAGACCAATGCTTAATTAAAAGAAAAAAAAACAAAACTGTCAGAATAAATTTAACCATATAAAACTGAGGTTGCTACAATTTTTACAGATGTTACTGATTGATAATAAACAAAAATTTACCTCTGCATCCTCAAGCTACTATCAAATGTGCATTTCTAAGAGACAAAAAAGTGATATTACTATTATAATTATTATTATTATTATTATTATTATTATTATTATTATTATTATTATTATTATCATCATCAGACAACCCAAACCTGTTTCTTGATTTGAAACAATATAACTGCAGAACATGCAGAAATTAATATTTCTATTTAGATATTTATTTTGTTAAGGAAAATTAATGGTCTGGCTTCTACAACTTCCACTTTGGAGAAAAAACTGACTTTAAACTTGAAAGAAATAAAGATTTGACATTTATCGTGATAATTATTGATATCGACTGATATGAAAAAAATTATCGTGATAATTTTTTTGTCCATATCGCCCAGCCCTAATAATACACAAACATAAGCTACTTAAAATAAGACTTTAAACTTAGTTTGATTTAACCCACCAGTACACAACTTAAATACATGTAATAACTTTCTAATTACATTAACATTACTGAATATTACAGAGGTATAAGCTACTTAAAATAAAGTGATTCTAAATTGTACATAAGTGTACTTCATGTATATCTATACTGTACACCTTATCCAGCTGCACCTTAGTTTGATTTAACCCACCAGTACACAGCTTAAATACATGTAATACCTTTCTAATTACATTAAAATTACAGAATATTACACAGGCATAAGCTACTTAAAATAAAGTGTATGAAGATTGTACTTAAGTGTACAAGTAGCTGTGTAACAGACTCGGTCTGTTACATATGTGTAACAGTGGCAGTCTATTACTTCTGCGTAATTACGAACTGTAACTACAGGCTGTTCCATAACTTAGTTGCATGGTAAGTACATTTTGTTTCATGTAAGTACAACAGCTACTACTAAGTACTTAATTCGGTAATTACTCTGTACTATGAACATCTTAAAATAAAGTGTTACCATATTTTTTCATAGTCACACAGTAGTTTTCAGTTGCAAATGTGACATCATGCATGACCTCACATAATGTGTGAAGTTGCGCTAGTGCAAGACGAGTGTTTGTGGTTAAAAAGTATGTACTTTTTTTTTTTTTCTTCCTCTAGATAAGGCCCTTATTCCTCAGCCGGGATCGTGTAGAGCCCTGAAACTGCAATTTTTTTTAACTATGTCCTTTGACTTCCAAACTTACAGAAATGTTCCAGAGTGGGAAATTTTACATGCATACTAAAAATATAATAAAAACAAATGGGTATTTTCATGTAGGTTGGTCAGACTTTAATATCTTTCAAGGTCAGAAACGCAATCCAGACTCCGTTCTGTGTACTATATTATTTTTCCTGTCTAATTTATGAGCTAATTTCTACAGGGCCTGAATAATGAAATATTTCTGCATGTATTACCCTCTTCTGCTGAGGCTTCAAGTCAAAATGAAAATGTTCTGTAATTTCTTATTCAGCAGACTTGAGGGTATATATTTAGAGGGATTCAGTCTTGGCTCTCCGTTCTCATTAAACACCAGCGAGACAACTGCACACACACACACACACACACACACACACACACACACACACACACACAGTCCTCAATTATGATGAAATACGGGACAGTACATTGAGAAATGCCTTATATTTTGTGTGGTGTTTAACCAGATCCCAGAGAACTGTGGTAAATACATGAGCCATCCATCATTAATGCATGAAATGCAGTTTATGGTCATCACTGTATATTTGTTTGCTTGAGTAAAACATTACAATTATTTTGCATACTTAGGTTTGCTCAAATCGCTACTGTGAAGTATTAAACTTTAGCATGTACTGTAACTGTCCTGCAGCGTTTGTGCAGCAGAAATGAATTATTTTTCCAGTCCTTCATGATTGCAAATAAGGGTTTTTAAAAAATCATATTAAAGTAATTGCATAGAGCAACTTCTAGCTGATAAAATATTTTAGAGCATGTACTGACTTTTAAATATTTTTTATAGACATGGAAATGTAAAGTTTTAAAGTTCTGTGTTTATTTTCAGGTTGTCCATGATTGTGGTAACCCTGGACTCCCCAGACATTCAGATGCCGGATAAAAGAAAAAGGGAAAAAAAGGGCACAGACTTACACTAAAGGAGGGAGCAGAATATCACAGAGATCCGAGGTACAAAATTAAATTAAACTAGTTAGTACCCACGTAGAAACAGGGTTATTATTGTTAACTGTCTAAAAATAACTTCTAAAAAACGTTTTATTACTTCATAAATAACATTATTTTATTTCAGCTATTGTTTATTTTATTTTAAAAAAACTGCTGAAATAAAATATATAAAAATATCAAGAGCATTAAAATAACTACAACAATAAACTACAACAAGAAAAAAACTAAACAAAAAAACTATATGGACATAAAAAGCTAATAAAAATACAAAACAACAGAATTACTGTAATTTTAACTAACCTAAGTAGCATAATATAAACTAATAACCTAATATAAATATAAAATAAAACCCAAAAAACCTTTAAAAAATTAACTGCTTGCCAAAGCAACATTTCTGATTTTCATTTAAAGTACTAGTAACTTCATCTTAATAAACTAAAACTAATACTTAATAAAGTCTGTATAGACATTGCACACAAAAATTTAATAAAATTAAAATGAAAAAAAAAAGAAAATCTAAAAGAAAACATAAATTAAATCTAAAAACTAAAAGTTAGCTTAAAACTTAAAAAACTATATAGAAAAAAAAACTATATAGACGTTAAAAACTAATAATAATTATATATATATATATATATATATATATATATATATATATATATATATATATATATATATATATATATATATATATATATATATATATATATATAATTTAAAATAACATTACAATGGAAATAAAAAGAAAATCTAAAATAAAACCTAATTTTAAAAAAATAAGAAAATGTACCCTTTTCCTTTTGAATTACATTTATTTTTCTTAACCCACTGGAAGATTTTAAACATAAAACCACTTAATTTGTTTTTTATTTTAAAATGAGATATTTTTTACATTTCTTTTTGTATTATTATTATTATTATTATTTTGTTTAAAGAATAAACCCACTTAATTTTGATAAATATTTTGTCTTGCTTTCTAAAAAAAAAAAAGGAAATAAATCAAATAATAACCTAATGTAAATAATAATAATAAAAAAAGACTAATAAAATAAACTTATTTTATTTCAGCTGCATGCCAAGGCAACATTTTTCATTTTCATTAGACTAATTAGAATACAGCTAAACTCAGCACTAAAACACTATATAGACATAAAAAAAAAAAAAAAAAAACCACAACAAATTTCCTAAAACTTTAACTAATATTAAAATAAAAATAAAAATCTAAAAATAAAATCTTTTTCAAGATATTAACACAAACTATAATAGTATATCAATAATACTAAAGTAACACTGCCTTAAACCAACCTGGTAAATTACAATATTGAAGTCTTAATTTTTGGCATTTCTACTTTTACTCGAGCTCTTACTGAAGCACTTTTACTCAATTACATTTTTAAGAAAAACTTACTTTTTACAATTTCGTTTAGACCTGAAAGCATATTTGTGTTTGTCTTACTAAGCTAACTTTAATTGTGAACACGGTCAGCGGTTTCAGCATATTGCTTTCGCTTGAACATCTGTTGTGTCCTGAAGCTTTCCATAGTCAGGACATGGTGATGAAACGAGCTGCTTTGCATCAGAAACCCTCCTCCATCCGTGGACGCGATCCGTCAATTTCAAAAGCTTGCAGCTTTTTACTTTAAATACTTCCGAACAATGAACAAGTGTGATTTGTGGCTTTACTTCAAGTATGTTTTTGGCTAGATACTCTTAATTAAGTAAAATGTTGACAGAGGGCGCTGGCAGACGCCCATCACTGGGGCCAGTTTCCATCACGTGTTTTTGTCAGAAAACGTCAAAATCAGTAAGATCTGCCTTCCATTGTTTCTTCTGGTCTGTCTCACGCACATACAGTGTAAGAGCATCGGAGCGTGAGCAGCACTCCCAGTCTAACTCTCTATTTTCCCTTCATTGTATGACTTTGAGAACTAAATAGCATCACTTGCTACGGGTCCCTGAACGCGTCTCTGTTTATTTCCAGCCCCCTACCCTGTTATTACTCTCCCAATTTGGCATCGGCAGTCCACGGAGCTAAAAGGCTTTGTGCGATGGACTTTATTCCCTGAGTCATTAAACAACACTATGTCTCGGGGGAATTTGGATTGATTGTAAAATTGCGCCAGAAGCCTCTCTCGAGCTCGGCTTTCTCTCCACGGGAGAGATTTCCAGAGCGCGGGGCTTTTTGTGCTTGACATCGGCTGATGTGACATAATGCATTCTGCGGTTCGTTTTGTGACAGATACGTTGTACGACACAACGCTGCAGTAATTTTTCTTCTTTTACCGTTTTTTTGAGAAGACATAAAACATTTCATGCACTTCAGATGTAATTGTGCTGTTCGCATTGCTGTTTCGTTGATGTTGTTTCATCATCGTGATATTACAATCAGAAAGTAAAGACAAATAGATCTCAGAGGGAGAAAGAAAGTTTAAAGTAGCTTCTAACGGATTTGGAGTAAGACTTTTTAGGATTGCAGCTTTTCTAAAAAGTTTTGAGGTCTTGTATGCCGATGAATTAAATGGTCACTTACTGATTTGTAATATTTAGTCATTAGGATTTCAAGTATAGTGTAATGCATGAGTTTCGTTGCATGAAAACGCACTGCAAAAAATTATTTTATTCCTTTTATTCCTTTTGTCATTTTTCTGGTAGAAATATGTAAACATTCTTAAATCTTTTTACTTCAAAAGCAAAATTATGTTATATATTAAGTAAAAAAAATATATATATAAAGTAACAAAATTTCTAAATTATTGTTTAAAACTAAAAGAAAAAAATTCTAATAATGGGTTCAAAAAAATAAAATCTTTCTTATTTGCAGATTTTGTGACAATATGTATGTATTCAAAAATTGCTTAGTTTTTTGCTTAAAACAAAAACGTTGTCAGCGAGTTTATTTTAATTAAGTTTAATGACAGATTATTTTTAAGCATAAACCCACTTAATATTATGTCCTGTTTTTTGAAGAAAAAAATAAGTTTTTAACTTATTTTTTTCCTTAGAATGGAAAAAAGTCAATGTGTTCAGAAAAAATAACACATTTTCCCTTTGAATTATTATTAGTATTTTTCTTACTCATAGGCAGATTTTTAAAAAGATTAAACTCACTTAATTTAAATTTAGTTTTTTTTTTTTTTTTTTTTTGCCTAAAACAATAGATAAACTTATCCCTTCAATTTAAGATTATTTTTCTTAACATATTGGCACATTTTTGGAGCATAAACTCAGTTAATTTTGATAAATATTATGTCCTTTTTTAAAAAAAAAACAAGGAAAAAAAACATTTGTCAGTGGGATCAGAAAATAAATGTTAATACAAAAAAGAAGCTACATTTTGTTTGCTTAGTTTTGTTGATAAATTGTCTTGTTTTAAAAAAAAATTCTGATATTTTTTTTTTTTTGGCCTAAAACAAGAAAGACATTAGTGTGTTCAGATAAATAAACCTTTTTTCCTTTTGAATTAAGGTTATTTTTTCTTAAACTATTGGCAGATGTTTGAAGCACAAACCCGCTTAATTTTATTAATAATGTTTACATTTTCTACATTTTTTTTTTTAAACAAGAAAAAACATTTGTCAGTGGGTTTAGAAAAATAAACTTGTTTTCCAGTTAAAATAAAACAAGAAAAACATGTTTGGCAATGTGTTCAGGAAAATAAATGTTTTCCCTTTGAAAGTTTCTACTTTCTTTTTTTTTGGCCTAAAACAAGAAAGATATTGTGTTTAGAAAATAAACCTATTTTCCCTTCAAATTACGTTTATTCTTCTTAACCTATTGTCAGATTTTTGAAGCATTAACCCACTTAATGATGATAAATAGTATGTTCTGTTTTCTGAAAAAAAAAAAATTATCTACCCGTTTTGCTTAAGTTGTTGCTTAAAACAAGAACAAAATGTCAGTGGGTTCAGAAAAATAAACTTTACTTTTTTTTTTTTTTTTGCTTAGTTTGTGTTTTCAAACAAGAAAAATTTGTAAATGTGTCCAGAAAAATAAACACACTTTCACTTTTACTTATTTTTTTTCTTGATCATTGGCAGATTTTTTTTGTTTTTGTTTTTAGATTAAACCTACTTAATTTTGATAAATATTGTATGTTGTCTTGTTTTCTGAAAAAAAAGAACATAAAATTATTTATTTATTTGTTTTTGCCTAAAACAAGACATATATTTGTCAGTGTGTTTAGAAAATAAACTTTTTCTTTTTATTTATTTTTTTCTTTCTTTTTTTTTTTTTGCCTAAAACAAGAAAGATTTGTTAGTGTTCAGAAAATTAACTTATATTTTCCCTTCGAATTAAGTTCATTTTTCTTAACCTATTGGCAAGGTTTTGAAGCATAAACCCAATTAATTATGATAAATAGTATGTTCTGTTTTCTGAAAAAAAGTATCTACTTTTTTGCATAGTTATGTCAGTGGGTTCAGGAAAATACATTTTAATGGAAAAAAAATATTTACATTTTTTTTTTTTGCACTTAAGTTTTTGGATAAAACAAGAAAAAAAAATGTCAATAGGTTCAGAAAAGTAAACTTTCCTAAAAAAAAAAAAAAAAAAAGTATATTTATTTAGCGTAGTTTTTGTTTAAATCAAGGAAGGTATTTGTTAATGTGTCCAGAAAAATAAACACATTTTTACTTTTAATTATTTTTTTCTTGCTCATTGGCAGATTTTTTTGTTTGTTTTGTTTGATTAAACCTACTTTTTGATAAATATTGTATGTCTTGTTTTCTGAAAAAAAAGAACATACAATTATTTATTTATTTATTTATTTATTTATTTTTGCCTAAAACAAGAAAGATATTTGTCAGAGTTTGTTTAGAAAATAAACATTTTCCGTTTGAATTATGTTTATTTTTCGTAACTTATTGGTAGATTTTTGAAGCATAAACCCTCTTAATTATCATGAATAGTATGTCTTGTTTTCTGAAAAAGATCAACTTTTTTTGCTTAGTTTTTGCTTGAAACAAGAAAAAAAAAAGTTAATTTTTGTTAAACATTTTCCCTTTGAATATTTTTTTTTCTTCATTGGCAGATTTTTATTTATTTATGTATTTTAAAACTTTAAACCTACTTGACTTTGATTAAATATTGTCGTCTTTTCTGAAAAAATGACCTACTTTTTTTTTTTTTTTTTTTTTTTTTTTTTTCCCTGAAATAAGAAAGATATTTGTTAGTGTTCAGATAATTAACTTATATTTTCCCTTTGAATTAAGTTCATTTTTCTTAACCTATTGGCAGGTTTTTGAAGCATAAACCCAATTAATTATGATAAATAGTATGTTCTGTTTTCTGAAAAAAATTATCTACTTTAATGTCAGTGGGTTCAGAAAAATAAACTTTTGTGGAAAAAAAAAATTACATTTTTTTTGCGCTTAAGTTTTTGCATAAAACAAGAAAAAAGATGTCAGTAGGTTCAGAAAAATAAACTTTCCTAAAAAAAAAAAAAAAAAGTATATTTATTTAGCATAGCTTTTGTTTAAAACAAGGAAAATATTTGTTAATGTGTCCAGAAAAATAAACACATTTTCTCCTTGAATTATTTGTTTCTTCATTGGCATTTTTTATATATATATTTTTTTTTACCTAAAACAAGAAAAGATATTTGTCAGTGTGTTCAGAAAATAACTTAAGAAAATGTGATTTTTTTTTTTTATTATTTTGCAGTGTGACCCCATACATTTTCCTATACTGTCTTTGATAGGATAAGGCAATGATCTTTAAGTGTATTGAGAAATCCAGGCGCTAATTTCCTGTTCAGGAGGAAGTTGTTGTGATTGGATATCATTGATATCATTATATAACCCTCAGTGGGTTTAAGCACACGAGCGGCGTCCTCACCGGGACCCACCGGCCGTCCCACGTGCCTCTGTATTTGCAAGCTCTGGGATTCTCAATGCAAACAGCAGCTCTCTGCAGTGTACAAATCACGGTGTACAAACACTCGCGCTGCTCTATGGATATTAATTATGCCGCTGTGATGAACTACCTGTACAGAGGGACCGATACAGCATCATCTGTATCTGCTGCGGCGCTCGGACTCCATGCTTATGGTTAGTTAATATGTACGTCATCTTTTCAGAGAAAATAACTGGAATACTGGAGTACTGCATTTTGAACAGTAGCATTGCAATGTTTGCTTTAGTAAGTAGAAATAATGTAAAATGACTGTTGGCAGTCCGGTTAAATAATGAGTCAAGGTCAGATGGAGTGCACTGCATATTCCTTGCAGTGTGCCTTGATGCATATTGCAGATTATATGCTATATGCATCCTTGAACACCACATACAGAAAACTTGAGTATAATCTACTGTATACAGTATACTGCAAAACAGTTGTTAATGGAAGTATGCTGTTGCTAATCGCCAATTCTTTTTTTTTTTTTTTTTTTTTTTAGAACCAAACATGCTGTGTGGTTTACTCCATACTAAATAGTAAGTAAATACTTTTTTTTTTTTTTTTTTTTTTTTTTTTTTTAACTCTTGACTACTTTTTTTTTTAAAAACAGTATGTGCAACAGTATGCATCATGCAGAAGTAAACACATTCATGACCTCAACATGTTTAATGCTCACTGGTGTCCAGTTAACATCAAATGTGTCAATTTTACATTCAAATTAGCTTTTTTTGTGCCCTGTAAAATATTGTTTGGCAGTTAAGTTTCATAATGAGTCAAGAGATTGTTTTATCACACTGGAGCACTACATTCAGAATAGCACACTAACATACTACTCTCACTGCAATATGCATACTGTGTATTAGTCTGGACATTTTCTAGTGTTATTTTAGTATCACTGAGATATAAGTTTTTATTAATATTTTGATTTAGACTTTATGTGTATTTTCTGTTTTCGTTTTGATTTTAAAACTAGTAATTTTGTCATTCAAATTAGTGTTATATATTTTTATTAAATTTTAAAATTAAATGTTGCCTTTAGCTGAAATTTAAAAATTAATTCATATTGAATAAAAAAAAAAAGAATAAAATTGTATTCATATTTTGAATTAGATCTTATGTGTATATGTTTTCGTTTCCATGTTAAAGTTGCAATTTTATTATTTACATTTTTTTTTTTTTTTTGTTTGTTTTTTTAGTTTTTATTAAATGTTATTGGTGACAAGCTACATATATATATATATATATATATATATATATATACACACACACATACATACATATACATATAAATAAATATGTATTTTAGACAATAATAACGTTTAATAAAAAATAATAATTAAAAATATATATTTTACAAATATATAAACATATCAAGATACATTCTGTTTTTTTGTTTTATGATGTTATTGAGAAATGTTGCCATGGTAAAAATATTTGCCATTTAAATACAATTTTTAATAAATATAATTATTTAATAAAATATTAATTACATTTTATTAATATTTTGAATTAGATTTTGTGCGCATTTTTTGTTATCATTTTTATGTAAAAATTGCAGTAATTTTAGTTTAATTTGTTTTATTAGTTTTTATTACATTTTCTATTAAATTAAATTTTATTGAAATGCTGCCTTCATAACCAGCTTTTATTTATATTTATATATGTGTGTGTGTATATATATATGCTATTTAATTAAAAATATATTCTACATAAAACTATATATATTTCACAAATATCTAAACATATCGAGATACTTAAGTTCACAAGCGAAAAAAAATTATACGTTGTTTTCTGAAAAACAAAAAAAAAGCTTAAAACAAGAAATATACAATAAACTTGTTTTCCCTTTGAATAAAGTTAATTTTCTTTATCGCATTGGCAGATTTTATTGCATTAACCCACTTAATGTTAATAAACATGATACATTTTGACAATTTTGATACGTATCTAAATTGCCTTAAAACTAGTAAAAGTAATAATTGGTAAGAAAAATAAATATTTTCCCATAGGAAAAAAAGGTCATTTTTCTTAATCATTGGCTGATTTTTTTCTTTAAGCATAAACCCACTTAATTTTGCTAAATATTGTCTTGTCTTCTAAAAAAAAAAACTTTACTTAAAAAAAAAAAAAAAAAAAAATTTAAAAATTTATTTAAAAAGGAAAAAAAAAAAAAAAGTACAATAAACATTTTCCCTGGAAGCCACAGTGGGTATCCCACAATGCAATCTACCTGAATTGATCTTCCATTTCTGATAGTTTTATATTTTAAAACACAAAATTATGGTAAAAAGGTATCTTTATAACTTAATCACTGTACAGCACTTGAGGTCAACAATATCACACTATTGCTTGAAATGTTTATTGTACAGTGTATACTTTTCACCTTTTACACATTGTAATCTAGGAATTTTGCAACATCCAAATTGGAAGGGAATTTGAAACAAATCTGTATTGTATAAAGTGACATTTTTTTGTTTGCCCCCAGTAATGAAAAACATTTTTTAGTATATCAGGGCCTTAACGGTAGTATGTCATTCCCAGGTCAAGCAGCAGGTCATCCGTGTATCCGGATCTCAAAGATGGTCTCATCCGGCGGTTTATGCTCCACATGTGCTGGTTCCTGCATCCCGAGGTGTGTAGTTTCATCTCTTTCTGTATTCCAGTCTCTTTCCCTGCACCACAGAGGTTTTATATATTCATTAGTCTTCATTAGGCCAAAACACAAAGAGCACAAAGAATTAACAAATGCAGCGCTACAGCAGTCACCTGCTCTTTGATTTGGAGAAGGAATGGATGAAGTGAGAGAATGTCAGGGATTGAGACAGACAGACAGCACACGTGACGGGACTGAAT